>NC_030443.2:4316754-4524254 GCF_001660625.3 Ictalurus punctatus
TTGAATGTATCTATAAATGGATAAAAAGTACTACACGCCATTCTGTAATGAAGAGACCATGTAAGCATGAGCAAAACTGCTTCGGTTTAAGGGGAATAAATCATCTCAGGACAGGCTGTTATTCAAAAATAATATTCAACTTTGGAGGGTAACTGTAACTTCAGTTCATTTTGGGCTGCATCACTCCACCCTGTCACTGATAGCACGGCCTGTCAGGTTTTATTCCTTACTTGTCCACTGGCCTGTCATAATACATATGTCACAGTTAAATACACCAATTTCCTTTCGTCTTAAAAAAGAAACCAAAGAAAAACCTTTTTATGACTTTTTTGATTTTGTAAATGTTACAGGAGCCATGGTCGACCAGAAGAAAAATGGAACGCACTTTAATTGCACAATTTTATGAATGAATTAGTTTATTCTGTATCCTTGAGTCATTTCATTAGGGTAAAAGCAGCTGGAAATCTAACGGCACGTCGGCCGTAAAATTCCCTCCAAACCGTTGACTCGTTTTGACACGAGCGTCTTTGTTTAAAAAGAACTTCATTTGTTAACACATTCGCGTTTAGATTTCCCGTTTAGCCTGGCTGGCTCCATGGTTGACCATTTCCACTTCACAGCAGCTTTTAAACTGCACTTTGCTCCGCATGCAGAACGCATTGCGTGATGAGCCACGGCATTAGCGAATTGAAAGCTAATGTCAGTCGCAAGTCACATTTTTCACCGTGCCTCCTCGTGGATGAACATCAGAACCATAACGTCTTCTAAAGTACGAGCTGTGAAGAATAATTAAAAGGCCTGCCATAGAAATCATAGAAATGGCGGACGATATCCCTTATCGCTGGGAGATCACAAATTCAAATTAAAAAAAAAAAAAAGGCCTGTTTTCCAAGAGAACTGAACAACCCATGCTCTTTGCCAGTTTTATCAGAAAGACACTGGCTTATTGTAGGCGAATGTATACAGAAGAGCAGTAGTGCTCTCCTCCAAGCGCTTGCCCATGTCTTATGATGCATTGGCTGGCTTGATGTATTTCGGATGTAAGAAGGAAAAACTGGCTAATTCATTGGAACGGCCAACTCAAAACATACAAAACAGGAAATAGTGGACTTTGCCCACCTCATAAAGGTGGTATAAAGTAATGAATTCAATTCAAGTTTATTTCTGCTTCATTCAAATCTCTTTCGCAGGCAATATTGATTGATAACAGAAAGAAAACTCTTATGAAGATGAATGATATCTTACAATGTGTCATACTTGAAAATCAATATATGCTTTATCGATTAACTACAAATGCTACATAATGACGAATGGCCCGAGAACATCTTAATAATTAATCAAGCATCACATGTCCTCTACTTGAAGTGCAGAGTGGATAATTAGTTCATTGCAGTCAGGGTGAAGACAGCATCCAGATGCCGCACTCACTAAACGGTCACAGTGCCAGCTCTCACCTCTCCAAAATCTCCTTGACTAATATAGCATTCGGGCAGTGTTAATGCAGTGCAGCTCTCGAGAGCCACTTGGTCAATGCCTGACTTATAATCCTGCACGATGACTCAACGATTTCTAAAACACTGCTGAGACTTTAATTGCGGTTTGTCCTCACTTGAGATTTGTCACAAAAATACACTGGTGATTGAAGACCATGTATGAAATTTAAACATTTGTACAGACCCTCTTCATGCTATTCACCATCCAGCTGCTAATAACTACTGTATTCATTTAGCGTTTTCTATAGAAAAGGAAGAGAGCTGACGTTTCCACACTGTAGGAAGAATCTTCTAATCGCTACCTGTTATTTATAAACCCATTCTCTATGAACTGCTTAAATATATCAGCTACTTGTTACATTGGAAATTCAATACCCATAATACCGGAAGAATTGATCAATAGACTTTAGAGGGCCTTGAAACTGAAAGCTCTAGTTATACTAGTCTATTTGAATTAGGCTATGAAACTAGAGGTATTCGATTGCACATAATGTTTTACTGGTTTTCTGCTGGTGTCTTTTTTTTTTTTTTTTTTGGTCTCATATTTTTCTGACGTTGGACAGCTAAAATAGGGGCTTGAATGAAATAGGTAAATAAATAAATAACGAAATAAATAACGCTATAATGCTCAACAGCCATTTTCACCGATTCCTTTCAGATACTTTCTACAACCCTGGCAAAACTTATGGAATCACTATACTTAGAGGTTGCCCATCCATCTTTTTTACATTGTAGCAAATAAACAAATTACAGATATGACATAAAACACTTTTTGTTTAATAGCTGACCATTCTGGCTTTGTGAAACATCCCTCCTTTAAGTTAAATGAAATTATTTTTAATGAATGGCATATTTTTTTCTAGATCACGTAGAGGAAAAAAATGATGGAATCACTCAACGTTGAGGGAAAAAAAAAATCACAATTAGTACTTTATTATTTGAGGCACGGACTTTACTAATGAAAAGCAATATTCTCCATCAAGCTGGTTCCAACTTTCTCGAATGGCGATTGACGGATCAACTTTACAGGACCAATTGTCATGGAGCAATTTTTTTCTATAAATTTTCAGTGGGATCGAGATCCGGGCTGTTTTCTGGCCAGGTCATTGATGTGATCTGCCTTTACGGAATAAAAGCTTTAACACTCTTGTGGCAAGATGCATTGTCATCCTGAACAATGACTTCGTCGTCACCAAACCTATTTTCTATGGATGGAATGGGAAAAGTTCTCCACTTGGAGTGGTTTGTCACTACGTAACTGAACGTCAGTAAAAGAAGACGGCGGTGTTGTAATTTTATATCTTCAGAGAACGGAGGCGAGACCAGTGGATGACTTTTTTTGAGGAACTTACCCAACACTGCCATTGACTGTTGAGGTCTCGCCCGGTCCTTTACCTGACATGCAGCCCCATGTCATAAATGACTCGGGAATTTTTTATTATTTTCTTCGGGCAGTCATCTTTATATGTTTCATTAGAACGGCACCAGACAAAATTTCCAGCATCGTCTGCTTGACCAATGCAGATTCGTGATTCATCACTGAATATCACTTTTATCCGATCATCCACACTGCATGATTGTTTCTCTTTAGCCCACTGTACCCTTGTTTTCTTCTGTTTAGGTGTTTGCGTTTGGCTTTTCTATACATAAATCGTATTTCATTCAGCCGATTTCTTACTCCTGTTTCCGTTTCTTCATTTGTTTTGTCGTGCATGTTCTATTTTCAAGGCGTATCTCTTTGAGTTTTTTATCCTGAAGCTTTGACATCTTCCTTGGTCTTCTCGTATGTTTACCTTTTATAACCTTTCCATTTTAATTATACTTGCCCCAAATTTTAGACACAGCTGACTGGGAACAACCAACATCTTTTGCCACGCTCCAAATGCACACCGTCAGATTTCCTTCTTGAAGGAGTTTTAAATCCTTTCCATTGTTCCAACTGACAACTCTCTTCTTGGTGCCATGTTTCCTTTCAATTAAGTCCAACAGCTCGTTAACGTCTGTAAGCACTCTCTTTTAACTGCAGGCTATTTTGCATTTTTAGACTTTTTAGTGCTGGTGTTTGTTTTAGAAATGCAAATTACAAGGTGATTCCATCATTTTTTCCTCTGCTTGATTTGGGGAAATATGCTATTAATTAAAATAATGAAACTGAATTTGTTTGAAGGATGCTTCATAGAGTTGGGGTACTCGTTATGAACGGACCGTTTTCATTATTGGCGATAACTGTGTGAAGATGGAACAGGAGAGCGTGGTATACTACATTTGCTGTTTAAAAGCGCTTCCCAGATTACCGTGAATGATTTTTTGAAGTTGGGTTTCTGATGACATGAAATAAAACTATTAAATGGCAATGGCAACCTGTAATAGTGGTATTTTGTGTTACATTTATGTTGCCATTGGTTTGTGAAGGTTAAAAGATTAATTTACCAGCTCAGTGTTGAGTTTACGATTGCAATTTCAAATCTTTATTCAAAGTCTGGACTCGAATCGGACTCAGCCATTAAGGATTCTCGGACTCCATTGGTTAAGGTCTTGGTCTCGACTCGAACTCGACAAAGGTGGACTCGGACCCAACACTAATGTTTCATGAAGCCAGAATGTTCAGCTATTAAACAAAAATTGTTTTGTGTCATATCTGTGATTTGTTTATTTGCTACGAAGTAAAAAAAAAATCCAGGTGAACATCCTCTAAGTGTGGTGCTTCCGATATTCCAAAACTCTTCAATATTTCACATCTGTTTATTCAGTCATTCATCTCTAGTGTGCATTTTATACCGGTTAGGGTCACAGTGGAGCAGGAGAGTAGCCCCGGGAATATGAGGCTGGGAATCTATAACAGTTCACCATGCACACACATTCACACACTCATTCACACCTCTGGGCAAATTACAGTAGTCTGTATAGAGTTGAGTGGAAAATGGAAAACCCACGCAGACAGTATCCAGAGTTCAGGAGATGAGCTGCATCCCGGAGCTGGAAGGACCCTGGAGCTGGCAATACTACCCACTGCACCCCTGTGTCACTCTGCATATATTTCATTACTGCTAATCATAGTAATCCTGCTTGCTTGCGGGAAATACACCTCATATTTTCCGTGGTCCCGGACTATCTCAGTCCTGCACATTTAAAACGCCTACTCTAACACACCTGAGCACTAGATCCATAACCATAAAAAATATCATATCGATAAGACACAAAACTCTCGATTTGATCCATTGACATATCGAGCAATACATTGAACAGACTAAATAATTAAGTAAGCGATTTGTCATAAAATACCACTTATCTTATGTGAGGTGTAACAAAAATTTCAACCTAATTAAGCTCTCCTCTCTAAAAAGTATCTTCATCTCAAATTATAACGTGCCACAGGAGAAAAAAAAGAAACTTCTCCTAATCATGCTGCTTTTGATGATCAAATATTCTAGCGTATGAAATACTAGTATATTAGCTTGGGTAAATGGCCTCGGTAAGCAAGAACTGAAAAATTCCCACAGTTCCTTTAGATCTGGTGTATGGGAGAATGTTGGCTTCCTGGTAAGTTACACAAATTGATGGACAGAAAGAGAGCTACATGACTGACAGCAGAGCTAGCTAAGAGCCAAATGGATAAAGCCTCATGCTTCAGATACACCCCCAGCTTTCCTGCTGAAAAAAACAAACAAACAATAGAAATCATCATTCTAATGGTTTCCACTACAAATACCATTAGAAACTATCAGCTAACTATTAAAAGCATTACCATTACCAATATTGGTCCATAATGGTATCCACTAGACATAACATGCCAGCAATAGAAGGCAAAAAATTTCCAGTAGAGACCCACAGGGACCAGTTTCCATTAAAAGCTATACAATTCCCATTATAACCAGTAAAACCATTAGAAATTCTATGAGGGTTTCTATTGTTGTTGTTTTTCAGCAAGGGTGTGAATCACGTCAAGGAAAGCTGACCATGTGTAATTTTGTTACATTCTTATTCACAGCTTTTATTTTGATCCATGTCATTTCAACTATTGCACTTTCATAATAGAATGTTTTAATCCTTTGAACATGGAAACCTAAGGCACGTGTACAGGCAATTATTTTTACTGTATCAAAAACACCTCCACATCACATCTGAAGTTTAAGGACGAGAGTTAGGAACCTGCAGTCTAGAAGAATGCTCAAATCATCTGCTACTCAAAAAATGTAAAACTAGTTGTGTTCGTACTTACTGCTGAATTACATGTGGTCTGCTTGTGCGACATTTGACCTGGCAACTTCCAATAAGAAAGTTGCATTCTCTAAAAAGTTAACAACTTTTTAAAGAATCCCAGAAAAAGGCTGTCTCTGATGCCTTTGCTGCCAAGTCATGTCTGTAGATACCTTCAGGTATTGATTTTACCCTAGTAAAAAGACAATATTCTGTGTTTGTTGCGATTTACTTGTAAGTTCTGCTTTGCCTGGAGCTGACTCGCCCTTTAACTCCTTCCCTCTCTATCTTTCTCAGATAGTCAAAATCTGAAATAATCAAAGCAACAAAGTAAAATATATATATATATATATATATATATATATATATATATATATATATATATATATATATATATATATATATATATATATATATATATATAAATATATATTATTTTGTCTTCTGGGAAACATGTAAATATATTAAATAGCTTCCGAAGGGCAGTACTAAATGAAAAAATAAGATCCATACAAAATAACAACAATTTACACCAATCATTCTGTTTAAAAGTTTACACCCTCCGGCTCTTAACGTATCGTCTTGCCTTCTTGAGCGTCAGTGAATGTTTGCACCTTATGTAATAGTCGTGTACGAGTCCCTCAGTTGTCCGCAGGATGAAAAGATGGATCTGAACATTTTATAGTCGCTGTTGGAAAGGGCTCAAATAGGTAGAAGATGCTGGAAAGGCAAAGAATGTGCAGGACCTGGAGGATTTCTCTGAAGAACAGTGGGCAATTTAACTGCTCAGGATAGACAAGGGACTCATGAACAGCTCTCACAAAACATAAACACAGTCGCTGATCATCCAGGTAACGACACACAGTATTAAAAATCAAGTGTGTGTAAACTTTTGAACTTGTTTAGATTCAGTTATTATTGTGTTTTGTGTCTTGTTGACTATATGCAAACATCTGTTATGTTATTCTCCAACCTCATCAGGCCTTATAGGAGAAGATAACAAGCTGTTATCTTGGCAAAGGGAGGTAGCACAAAGTATTGAATTGAGAGCAGAGTATTTTTTTTGTGTGTATTTTTTTTTTTAAACAAAAGATCAAAAGGTTAAACAATAAAGATATTTTTTCAGAGCCTTCTTTGTTCATGTTTACCAAGGGTGCCAATATTAGTGGAGGGCACTGTATGCATGTGATGGTGTCATGGTACACTGTGCTCCGGTCACCAAGTGTGCCAGATGTTGTGTTTCCCTGGTAACACTCTCAGTTCCTCTCTAAGGGACAGCATGCTTTCATTTATCTGTCTCTAATGTGTGGACAATTGACTGACTCACTGATCCTGATCAAAGCTCTTTCGACATTTCTTTAATTATCATGCTGTATGTCTGTGGGACTGAATTCTGGCAAAAACACCTGCAAAAAAATAGTGGGCTTTGGCAAAAATTGTTCCAAAAACACTTTGACATTTCTACATAAAATGATTTCACCAGAATGAAAAGTATTTATTTTTACTCTTTAATCTTGCCTTGGCTGTCTTCGTGAAGAGATCATGTTGGCCAGCAAGAGAGTTTAACAAATATGGTGGTTAAATAAATCAGTCTGACTAAGGACGTCTAAAGACTAAAGATAGTGAATATTACAACGTGATATACACATAAGCCTAATCAGTAGCGGCTCAGTGGTTAAAGGCTCTGGGTGATTGATCAGAAGGTCAGGAGTTCAAGCCCCAGCACTGCCAAGCTACCACTGTTGGGCCCTTGAGCAAGGCCCTTAACCTTTAATTGCTCAGTTGAATAAATGAGATAAATGTAAATTGCTCTGGATAAGGGCATCTGCCAAATGCCATAAATGAAAAAATGTAAATGTAATCAATTCAGCTTGATACCAACTGTCAAAAAGATTCTTCTGCACCACAGCTGGAGTGAAATCTTGAAATTCACCTTTCGGAGAGTAACAGGAGGTTAAAATGCTAGAACTATATTTGTGGTTGAGATATATGCAAGAGAGAAACATAGCTCAGGAGAGTCCATAGGTTTCATAACTATATATATATATATATATATATATATATATATATATATATATATATATATATATATATATATATCAGAATTTCACAATGTGAAGGGTTTTCCCAGACCACCAAACATATGTTGATTTATCTTATTGGTCTCTCTTGTCTTTGAATATCTTCCTGTTTTTCGTTTCTTTTCTTTCTTTTTTTTTTTCTTTTTTTTTTTTTTTAGCCAATCACCTTTCCAGCTGTGAAAAAAATATGCCAGTTTTATACTTACCGTTTGCCTTGAGCTTTGTATCCTAGGGCCATGTATTTGCACTTGGAATACTAAAAAGAGTTAGGATTAAATCAAACAGAGTTGTATAATCCCAAAGCATATGTATTTCGTACACAAAACATTCCTAACCCATTTAACTTGTACTGAAACAGTCCAGGATATTTATCCAGAGCGTGCATGTGTGTTCGTCTGGCTACAGATATCGATACTTCACCTGCGCTGTCGCATATTTGTTTGCCTTTATTAGCTTTCACATTTAACAATATCACATTGAACGTATTCATTTATTAATTTGAAATATTACACCACGTACTTTGGCGTGCAGATAATTAATACATTGTGTGTGCGTCAGTCTTGAGCGATCTCAAATATCACCTTATCTTCCTTATCGTCCTTCATTACATTTAACACATCGATGCAATGCTGCATGATTAGAGAATAAAATCTACAGGACTGATGATATGACTAAGTTCACCTCCAGCCACAGCCATAAAAGCAGAAGAGCTTGGCATGGCATCTGATGTAATGTGAAATGAATATCAATAGGGGGGGTGACTACAGAACCACAGACAGGATTGGATTTGAACGCACAGTTTGAATGATGAGTGAGGAGAAGTGCGGCTGAAATGGTCTTCATAATGATTTCTGACTACAGAACAGTCATTACATGGTTCAATATGCTGTGAATCGAAACAGCGAGTTTCCATTTTCAAGTGCAAAGCCCTTTACTATTGGTTGAATCACGTGTACAACTTGAGCCTGGCCAGATTGGTGATACCGTAGTTGGTTATCCTCTTAGTGCTGAGACATATTGGAATAGAGTGTAAAAAGAGATCTCTGCGAAAAGAGAGTGATTTCCTTCGAGGTAGCAGTGGTATGTAGAAAATATACTCGGCAAAAAAAGAAAAGACAAGAAAAAAAAGAAACATCCTCTCACATTCAACTGCTTTTATTTTCAGCAAACTGAGACACAAACTGAACAAGTTTCACAGACATTTGAAGTTGAAGTTTTTTTTTTTGAAGTTCCTCCAGATTCCTTTGGATGCACTTCTCTGTTCCTGTAGCCTTCTGAATTCATTCTGCTGCTACCGTCATGAGTTTCGTCATCAATAACGATTAGTGAGAATGTTCCAGTCATGGAAGCAGCCATGCAAAAGCCCAAGCCATGACACTACCTCCACCATGTTCACAGATCAGCTTGTATGTTTTGGATCATGAGTAGAACCTTTCTTGCTCCACACTTTGGCCTTTCTGTCATTTTTGTTGAGGGTTACTGTATCTTGGTTCCAGAACGTCTGTGGCTCATCTCTGTATTTCTTTGTGAAGTACCATCTGGAATTTTGATTCTTACTGTTGATGAATGGTCTGAATCTTGTGATACGGACTCTATATTTCTGCTCTCGAAGCCTTCTTTGAATGGTGGCTTGTGAGACCTTCACCACTGCCCTGTGGAGGTTGTTGGTGATGTCACTGACTGTTGTTTTGGGGTTTTTCTTCCCAGCTCACACAGTTTTTCTGTCATCAGCTGTTGTTATTTTCCTTGGCCAACTATTTCGGTGTCTGTTGCTCAGTACACCGGTGGTTTCATTCTTTTTCAGAACATCCCAAATTGTCGTATTGGCTATACCCAACGCCTCTGATCGATTTTTGCCTCTTTATCAGCTTCAGAATGGCTTCCTTTTCTCTCATAGACAGCTCTCTGAACTTCTTTTTGGCTTATCCTTTTTAACAACAACTGCAGGTGAAACTGAAGGCGAAAGCCAATTGTATATTGTTTAAACAATCAATATGACATGACACACCTGGGTAACAAGCAACACTTGTCAGTCACATGTTCCAGTATTTTTGTTTGCCTACAAATTGTGTGGTCTGATACAAAATGTTTATGTCGTTTAATGCATCTACACACATTATAATATAATTCCTGGAAATAAAAGCTGAAATTCGAAACTTTCTTGTCATATTCATCTTCCGATCTCAAACCCAAATGTCTTCAGTCTACAGCAAAAACGAATGAATTGGCCTCGCTGTTCCAGTAGTTTCCGTGGGGACTGTCCATACATTTCCAGTTGCAAAAAATATTTTCCTAAAAGAGGGTCCTTTAATGTATAAAGTATAATGTTAAAGTTTTTCCACGCAACTGGCATGATAGCAACTCCCACACGTTTACTTTGTCAGGCTATATTTGTTACAAGTTCATATTGAATTCATTCTATTCTTATTCGATATCCAAGCCAACATTCTTGCTGGGTTTTTTATTGGCTCAATACCCATCTTGGGTATTGGATTTGTGCCGTCTCTAGGTTTAATTTTTGCCTTGTTATCAGGGTATTGTACTCAAATCCTGCTAATCTTTTTTTCATTGTATTTCTCTGAAGGCATCTTAGGAGAAACAGTTATGATGAAGTTGATACCATAATGAAACCCAAGTGAGAATCTCCATTAAATCTAATGACGAATTATGTCTTTGGGCCAGAGCTAAAAACACAATCGCACAGTCTGACCAGGAGTTCAGTTCAAAGAGCAGAGATAAGAGCCAGAGACCCCAACTGCAAATGTGAAAAATCTTCATTTTTGAGTATATGGAGGAGCGCAAATAGCTGGATCGTCATTGCCAAGGTCACAGAGCCTCGCTATTTAATCATGAGACTAGACATCATCTGGCCCAAGGCCTGATGTCAGACTCTCATCTTCTACTCTCAGGTCTCTTGGGACATTGGAATGGAGAGATAGAGTGGATCCTGGCACCAGTCAACGGTTGATGTGGGCCAATATCATAAAAAATACATATACCGCATTTTACAATGGCTCATCAGGCTGGCAGAAGCAAACCATTCCATCAGCACAGCTGGTCATTATGGGATGCGCCATAAAGGCAATAGTGGAGTATTACTCACCTCCCTAGGTTTTTTTTTTTTTTTTCCTATTTTTGCTATTAACTTACACCCAAACTTGTCTTGGGTTACTTGTTTGCTTTTTGGTTTATATTTTCAGCAGCCTAGTAAGCTTTTAGTAGCCCTCTGACCTTATAATTTCCTAATATCTTTAAGATGCTGTAAATAGAACTCATGGAACAGCAGCGCATGGAAATCAAAGCACCAGTGCTGGTCATAACTTATTCATCTTAACCAAAGTCTGTCCTTGCTGCTGCAAAATACTCTAACTTTCCAAGTCCCCTAATTGCCCCATGTGTCTGTGAAGGAAAAAAAAAAAAATCACTTACAGTAGCTTTGCCAGCAAGAGTGAAGGAGCTTGCCTCTTCTAATTGTCCTTTGATGATGATGTAGGGCGTCCCCCTTTCCCGCATGTTAACCTTCATAATCGTCAAAGACACCACAGACACAACTGTCAGGCCATCCCCAAAAAGGTAACTCCTGCCCATATGTTTGCACCTCAGGCAATGTTGTAGCCATCTTTATCCATCATTTACGCACCGCTTCACATGCTTAGGCCTTTCCTGCTCCTCTCTGGGACTGCCAGCTATCAGTGAAAGTGACAAAGTGGCCCCCTGAAACAAAGAGAAAGTGATGAGCAATCTTTTGTGGGTAGAGTCAAGGCAATCACCTTGTAATTATATAATGAACTTGATGAGCCCACCTCTGGGGCAGGGTTCTCTGCTGGACCAGGTCTCATTTTTCTTCTCAACCTCTCCATGACTAATGGGGAGATTTTTGTGTCCCGATCACTTCAACACATGTGAAGATGGTGACTAATGAAGTGAAACTCCAAAGAGGTTGTTCCACTGTTCGGTGGGTCCGATTAATAAGGCTGGTTGGCATGGACATTTTTAAAACAATCTCCATTATATTATACATAAAGGGTCAAAATCAGAGCTGGAAATTTTAGTTCAACATTTCATATGGAAACAGTTATGTCTATTCAGAAATGAGTTAAGCAGCGGCTTAAGTTGATTTTCTGGGTGCCAGTCCACACCTGGCTGTAGTTCACACCTCTTTTTTTTCTTCAGAAGACTTGTGATATGGTGTGTTTTTCATTAGCATCCAGATCATCGCCTTTAAACGCACGCCCTTTCCTTTAAGCATGAACAAATCACGGCTAGGAAATAAAATGGAAATTAAACTTAAGAGGTAAAGGATGTTTTTTTTTTTTTTTTTTTTTTTTTTTTGCTGTCAAAAGTAACATGATGTAACATAAAAAGAAGAGGCCATTTAAAAAGAATCAAAAATAAAAAAGAATATAATGCTATATGAATGAGAAGATGGCAAGCACTGAAATATACAGTACATCTGATAGGAGCCTAGTATATTGCCGGTGTAATAATGCATGCGTAGCTCTAGTTGTAACTATCAATATGTTTACTTTAACGATATGGCCTCCACCCACATTATTCAGTTGCTTATAAAATGGCACTTGATCCAGCACGCCCGATTATTTTGAAAAAGCGGCCCTGAGACAAAACTAACCATTTGTAATTTTATATACATGTTGGCTCCTAAAGATTGCGCTTATAAATGAGCAATTATGATGTCATATTGACTTGGAAAAGTACCGTAGCCTTTCTTCAGGCTGAGTAGGTGTATTCTAAAGAAATAAACCTACACGTGTTAGCCACTGCACAAATACAGAAGACCATTACACTAACACAAGCCATTACTGAGTATATACTGAGTGTCTCCAGACTAAAAGTACAGTCTACAGAATAGACAACATGTCCATGTCCTCTGTCTGGCTTCTACAGTGCAGTGTGTTTCCAAAAAAAAAAAAAAAAAAAGAAAAAAAAGATATGAAGCTCAAAGTAAGGCTATATTGATTTAACATATGAGAGCATTAGACACAGAAGGATGCTCGTGCATCATTGCGTGACATATTTCCTGCATTAATGCATTCATTTTACTCATCAGTAAATGCTTTATCCTGGTCAGGGTTGCTCTGATTTAAATGACTAATTTGTTTATAGTTTGGAAAATATAACCAAGTAAGTTCATTAGAAAATATAGCAGGTATCAGCTGCTAATTGCCATTGTACAGTATGTAAAGGGTGTTAATGTAATTTAACCACAATAAAAACCATTAAGATTTTTTTATCCCTGGGGATGTAGATTTTTGGCCGGAGTCCTTTACGGTCCGTAATTATGAGCCTATGCATGATGTTATCTTGAAATGATGCATGATGTTGTCTTCATGCTAGTAATTACTTATATTAAAAGGATTGGGCAGTTGCATGCTCTCACTATAGCCTCACCTTGCATGCGTTGGTGCCTGGGTGACTCTGGGGTGGATCTTTCAGGGTTGAGTGAATCCAGGGTTTTTGCCCAAGGCCATCTCATCCAAATTTGACCTTGCAACCTTCAGTTAGGGTGACTTGAAACAACCTGACTAGTGAATATACAGTGTGATAAAAAAAATAATAAAAAAAAAACTACCAGAAAACTAGGAAATATATACACTATATAAAGGGAGGAATCTACACTAGGTACAAACCCCCCCCCCCCTCCCCCAAAACAACAACGATGCTATTGTTATCTTTTTATTTAAGGTTTATAACGATCTCAGTGTTGTAGAGCCTCTGTCAAAGTGCCTGATATCATACCAAGCCGTGATTTAATTTCATCCAATGTACACTTATTCTAACATTCTAAACCCAAATAATTAAACACTGAATAAACAATATATTTTTATATACTAAGTGAATAAACACCAAGCACGTTTGATATTTTTCAGATGTTAAAGTGCAATATGAAGTCTCACGAATTCATATCTGTACCAACGATAGGCCAAAGGAATTCCACAGCAACGAATCGTCATCCAGTAAACTGTGAATCTGTAAAGCCCAGATTTCTGGGGATTTTGTTCTGTTCTGTAAAAGTGCTCTATTTGAGCCCTTGAGAGGCAATTTCTTAGTACTGGCAGCACTGGAGATTAATGCGCAATGTGAATTTATTGAGAATTAGCCCAGCATGAAAATGCACTTCACAGCATGACCACAAGCCACCTAATCTCTCCCCAATGCATGGTGGGGGGAAACTAACAGAAACAGCCAAGGAGGCTGGCAAAGACAAGGTTAGATGAAGCAAAGATGAGTTTATGTTTACGTGTAATGGAATATAATGTCCGTGAATGTTACAGCTTCACCTCTGACCGTTACAAAGCTCTGATACTGGAGACTCCTTCCATAAATGGAAACTAAACAGCTCCTCACAGAAAACTTACATCATATTAACAATTTTACGTGGTTTAACCCGTGTGGTATAATGAGTCCGTAATAGTGCATGTACACAGACCAACTCCCTGACATCTCATAAATATCTGATGCATTTAATAGATGAGCTGTCATTTATAAACGTTTGTCAATTGTTATATCATATTATATTATTGTTATATATTTCTTTATTCATTATGCATTATTGTTATATATAATTATATTATAAAGTGTTATTCCTTTCAAACACATTTGACAAATTATTTTAAATTCACTTTTGCACCTTTGAGATATATATATATATATAGATAGATAGATAGATAGATAGATAGATAGATAGATAGATAGATAGATAGATATTATATTTAAAGATCTAAACACTAGTTATATTCATCATATTACAGATAGCATACCTGTATTGAGGTAACTGTAAAAGGCCAGCAGTAGTCATATAAAGCATTTAGAAGGAGCTGGAGCAGAGTACATCTGACTGCTGAATTGAACTGGATCGTTGCCATAGATACTGAGCACTGATGCCAATGTGCCAGACATGGAGGACAGCGATGTCACAGCTGTTAAAAAGCTACATTTAAGTTCTGCAAGCCACCCAGTGCTCTGTGTCCAGAGTAATTACCCTGTGAAACACAACTGGTCTTGTGATGGCTTTTTAAATTCCCATCTCTTTGAAAAGTACCATTGAGAAGAGTAGCGACTGAGGAGTCATGGCGGGGTATACAGATACGGTCATGTGAAAAAAATAAGTACACCCCATGGAAATTGTTGGCTTTTTCGGCATATTTAGTCAAGCAAACGTTTGATCCTCTTTGAAACAGTGCCTATTAATGAAGTTGATATACTTGAACAATACCACACGGAAAAAAAAGGCTTTTTCAATCATTTATTCAACAGAAATATCAATAGATGTGATGTTCTTCTGTGGAAAAAATAAGTACACCCTTGGCCTCAGAATTTCCCCCTTTAGCAGAAATAACTTCTTGTTTTGCATACTTGTCCAACAGGCTTGCTGGAATTTTTGACTACTCTTCCATGCAATATTCTTTCAGCTGCAAGATGTTTGAAGATTTCTTGCATGTACTGCATTTTAATGGGATTCAAATCCAGGCTTCGACTAGGCCATTCCATAACCCTCCATTTCTTCTCTTTGAGTCATTCCTTGGTGGATTTGCTAGTGTGCTTAGGATCATTATCATGTTGAAAGGTCCACTTTCGGTTCAACTTCAACTTTTGGACAGATGGCCTCACATTACCTTCAATCACGCTTTGCTATGATGCAGAATTCATAGTTGAATCAATGAATGCAAGACCTTGAGCCAGTGAAGCAACCCCAAACCATAACATTTCCACCACCGTGCTTCACAGTTGGTATGAGGTGCTTCTCCTGAAAAGCTGTCTTTGGTTTGCGGCAAACGTGTCTGCTGTTACCGTGACCAAACAACTGCATCTTTGATTCATCTGTCCAGAGCACATTATTCCTAAAGGCCTGGTCTTTGCCTATACGCTCATTGGCAAACTGCAGTCTTGCAAAAGGGTTTTTCCTGACACTACCCATGCAGGTCAAACTTGTGCAATCTCTTTCTCAAAGTAGAAGCATGCACTTTGACACCAACACTTGCAAGACTTACTAGCAGATCCTGTGATGACATTTTTGGGGGCATTGGAGACTTCTTTCTGCATCAGATGGTCTGCTTTTGGGCTAAGTTTGCTGGGACGACCAATCCTGGACAAATTGGAAATCTGTGCCACTTGTAGAGGATTTTCCTTACAGTGGAATGATGTATTTCAAATCATTTGAAGATCTTTTTAAATTGCTTGTCCAAACGTAAATTAAAAAAAATTATTCCATGGGGTGTACTTATTTTTTTTTTTTTTTACATGACTGTATATTAGAAATACATGTAGTCATTGTAAAAGTCAAGGTCCTTTTTGAAATGATTCTCCTAATGACATGTGATTGCTCTTGATTTAAGTGTAAAAAAAAAACATTTATCACTATAAACCAGTACCTCTCAGATTGCTGGGCTGTATTTCATTACCAAGCACTATTACTTAAGCCTCATTTATTTTCTCAAAGAACAAATTGAGAAGCAAATTTCCTCCACTAAAACCTGTATTATACTTTCATCATCTTTTATGTTAATGATCATTTTATGGTGTATAATCTCATATTGTGAAAGCGGAAGTGTTGCTCGTGTTTTAAAGCCAGAGTAAAATTGTGTGACATTTCTAATTTACCTCCTTTGGTGATAATGGAGTTCAACACAGGCATGTTTACAAAACTCCAACACTGATCATTTTACCACATTTGGTTGATAAGTTGTGTTTTGTGTTATTAACAGTTCAGAAACTGAAATCTAACTGTGGATCCTGCTAATAATGCTGAATTACAGCTCCGTTTTTAAACTGAATTTGACATTCCTCATGGAATACAAAATAAAATGAAGAAAAAATAAACGTCCAAAAATCTTTGTTTGTAAAGCGATATTCACAAATGAAATGGTGGCTTAGTGGTTAGCATGTTTGCCTCACACGTCCAGGGTGGGGGTTTGATTCCTGCCATGCCTCTGTGTGTGTGGAGTTTGCATTTTCTCCTGGGGTTTTCTCCGGGTACTCCGGTTTCCTCCCCCAGTGTATGAATGGGCGTGTGAATGTGTATGTGATTGTACCCTGTGATGGATTGGCACCCTGTCCAGGGTGTACCCCGCCTTGTGCCCCATGCTCCCTGGGATAGACTCCAAGTTCCCCGTGACCCTGAAGAAGGATAAGCGCCATAGAAAATGGATGGATGTTTGCATATCCTTATCTAAGAATAACATTAGTGACGTGACCATACCTTTATCCACATGTGAAAAACATGTTCAAGTGCATTTCTGAAGTATACGTCACATGCACTGAATAATAAAGTCATAAATGAAATCATTTGTCCTACATGTGAAACATAGATGAATCGTGTACGTGGGGGGAAAAAATCACGAAATCATGAAAATAAAGACAAAAATTAAATAAATCCTGTGTAAAATATTGAAATGTGGAAAATAAACGAAGTTTTTAAAAAATCATACGTGAAAATAAAGGAATCTTGATAAAAACATGAAAATAAATGAACCAATTGTAAAATAATACTACTACTAATAATAAAAATAATAATAATAATAATAATAATAATAATAATAATAATAATAAATCACATGTTAAAATAGATACAGTACAATACCAGAATCAATAGTACAGAATAGAATCAATACCAAAACAAGTTTGAGAAGAGACTAAATGTATTTATATTTATGTTTGTATTTATTTATTTATTTATTCATTCATTCATTTTCCTAATTATATTGATCCCTCCACATACAGTGCAGAATTATGGACAATTTTGTGTAGACTCATTACACACAATCCCAGTGAAGTCCATTTCACTTCCAGATTGTAACAGTGGGAGTGTACTTATGCAAGGCACTGTAATGGATTGTCGATCAGTACTCTACACCAGCTTCACGCTAACTGTTACTGGTTGTTTGCTCATTAGAATGTTAATAAATAATTTGTCTCAGTGTGCTTACTGTTTTTTTTTCCTGTGGCATCACCGGTTGTGTTCTTAGTCCCAGCTGAGACTCCATAGATGACACATACTCAGCTTTGAGCTATTTGATTTTTAAAATTTATTTTATTTTATTTCATCTCTCCCCAGACTGCCTTGTCGGTCCTTCTTTTATCTGTGTGCCTTCTGCAGCATGCCTCTCTCTCTCTCGCTCTCTCTTTTTTTTTTTGCATGTGAAGCACTCAGGCTTGAAACCAGGCATCAGCTGTGTTTTGAAAATCCTTTTTGGTCCCAAAACTCCCCATTTCTGCACACATATAGGAACGCACATTATGTCTAGGAGCCATACAAATTATACCATGTTTTCCTAAACCCTGCGTCATTAGAACGCAGATGAGTGGGTAGCATTTACATGTTTGAATTGCTCTCATTCTCTGCTTCAGTACAGCATGACTCCTCTTCTTAAATCCCTCCAAAGGATTTACATTAAAAAAAAAATATATATATATATATATCGTTCAAACAAACACTATTTCAGGGAGTGATTTGCCTGTGGGTCTTTAACAGGATGAGTTAAACCACAAAGATCAGCAGTGTGATAGTCTGAGGTAGAAGGAAATGGTGATTTTTAAAAAAAATACAGTTTAGAGGATAACAAAATGGCAAGTGATTTTAAAAAGCTTAACTAATTTTTCATGTTTTTATATTTTTGTTTAAAAATAAATAAATAAGTAAATAAATAAATAATAGTGGGGCACAGTGGTTTACTGCTTAACACGCTTGTCTCACACCTCCGGGGTTGATTGTTTGATTCCCGCCTCCGCTCTGTGTGCACAGAGCTTGCACGTTCTCCCTGTGCTTTGTGGGTTTTCCTCCAGGTACTCCGATCTCCTCCCCCAGTCCAAAGACATACATTGTAGGTTGATTGCCATTTCCAGATTGGCTAAAATGTGTGAATGTGTGTGTGATTGTGCCCTGTGATGTGTTGGCACCTCATCCAGGATGTCCCCCCGCATTGTGCCCCAGGTCCCCATGGATAGGCTCCAAGTTCCCCGTGACCCTGTGTAGGATAAGCAGTACAGAAAATGGATGGAATAATAATAATAATAATAATAATAATAATAATAATAATAATAATAAAACACTGATAGTTGAAAGGCTAAATCCACAGAGAACAACTTGCATATTAATATAAATTAATTCAATTAACATTACTGTATAGCCAATGTTCTAGATTTACCAAGCAAATATATCTGTATGGTGATGGATCTAAAGCAAATACTTGTACAGCATAACTCATGTAAAGTTAAGAAATGCTACATTGTTTACTTCTGATGCTGAGCTCCATCATGTTGATTTGACGTCACCATGTAAACTGGGAAGGAACTCATAGTTGAGAAGACTAGCCCAAGTTGATGAGTAGGAATTTCCAGTTGTGAGGACGTTTTCGTTGACTTTTCCTGATTGGAAGTGGGGAAGTTACAACCTCGAGTCGAATGCAGCATTAGATTAGATTGCTCCACTATTTCTATGATGGATTTCTCATTACTATGACATCGACCCCTGATGGAAAATGATAGATGCGAAATTTAGCTCTTGCGCTTTTATTTTCGAAGTTAACAGCGAAACCTGACTGTTATCCCTTATGTTAGAGATCTCAGACATTTTTTCTCCCGTTAAACCTCATTGTAAATGACCTAGCAATAACAACATCTCCTTGTGACATTCAGTGCGGCACACAACTGCTAACCTCTTGTGAGAATTATGAAAATACAGCACCCACCAACAAATTAGAACGGGAGTCGATACAAATATGTGTCACAAACATTTCTATACAAACATATTTACCACAAAACCTTTTTTTTTTTTTTAAAGATCAAAGCGTCACTGCTTGTAGCTATCTAGTTCCAAGCACTGGTTACAATTACAGCTTTGTGAATTGTTTAGTGGATTAACATTTGTATGCAGCTCGTTCGACGTAAACCGATCACTGCATGCAAAGCCATCACTTATTGTGCACGCTCTTTCACTTGTGCCCTTTCGATCTGGGCAACACAAAATATCAAAGCAGCTTCTAAATTGATCCGGATGAATTAATGAAGGTGAGCCTTTTGACGTCGTAAATGTAAAATGTCATAAGAGAATTGATTGATCTGATGCATGAAGGCAGTCAGGAGAACATCGAGACCTTCGTCCATTTGACAGAAGCGGAATTTTTAATTCGGATATTTTTCTTGGATCCATACTAAATGAGTTCTTATGCTTTCATTATGGTTATAAACCCCAGTGTTTTTTCTCCTGTTATATTCATTAATGTCATTAGTCCTATTAATATGGCTCAATCAATCTCCTGAATAAATGCTGCGTTTTACTGTGGGTGAATCTGTGGGATATGCATCCAAAAACAAAAAAGGGTTTTCAATGTTATTGCGTTTCTTGGTGAACCATTGCTGGTTGGACTATCAGAAGCAGCTGGAAACCCACAGTGTTTTGTATTGAGGTTTTTCCCATGTACTTGCAAATTGACATTCCATCAGTTAATGGAAAAATATATATATATGTATATATATATATATATATATATATATATATATATATATATATATATATATTAGGTGGCATTAATGGAAGGGCCTACATACTTATCACTGTGTTGCTAATGGATGAACACTGTACTTCCTTGAATTAGGGTTTGATGTTAGAGAACACTGTGTAACACATTGATGCAAAATCTCCAATAGGTGTTCAATTGGATTTAGATCCGGTGGCTGCGAAAGCCAACGCGTATGATTGACATCTTGTCACGCTCCTCAAAGCATTCAGTGAGGCCTCATGCCCTGTGTCTGTGCAGGTTTCCTCCAGGTTCTCCGATTCCTGACCCCATCCAGCATGTATTCTCCACAGCCCCGACTAGGATAAGCATTAAATATATTTTACATCTATGAGTAATCTTCAAGACAAAGTGAAAATCATTTTTAGGCAAAGGAAACATCAGGAAGCAAGGTGAGAAAACTAAACACTCTGTCAAAATACATGAATTACCCGCATCAGGTAATTTATTACTTACTCTCTCTATCTCTCTCTCTCTCTCTCTCACACACACACACACACACACACACAGACACACACACACACACACACACACAGACACAGAGTATCTCCAACCTCAAACGTGTTTAAGTCAAGTTTAACAGAAACTCTTGCGGAATGACATATTCAAAGCTTACATATTGTTCCTTCCTTCTTCCTACTGGAACTCTGATAATCTACCTTGAAAGAACTGTAAAATTGCTAGAAATTTGTTTAACATAATAATGTCTGAACCAAGTTTTCAGTGTGGCTTCATGTTTTAAGAACACCAGGAATGCAGTGTGCAAGGCAGATAAGAAGAATAATTCCTTATTAAAGTCGCCGGCATCGAGGATGTAATGCAAGATGAAGAGAACATGGTTTCTGGCCTACAATCCTCGGGAGAAATTTAACTCCTTAGTGTGCACCAGGGTTTATAATAATGGCTGGGAGGTGGTTTTATTGGAAAATAATCAACAGCAAGGTGGACAGGATGCGGGAAAGTGTTTTATTCCTCTTATACTATGAGCAATTTGGGAATGATTACACATTTAAATTCATTAATGATCAACACGTCAGGCTCAAGGGGCACATGGCTTAGTGGTTAGTATGTTTGCCTCGGACTTCCACGGTTGGGGGTTCGAAGCCTGCCTCCATGTTGTGTGTGAGGGTTTGCATGTTCTTCCCGTGCTTCAGGGGTTTACTCCGTGTGCCCCGGTTTCCTCGTTGTAAAACATGCATTGTAGGCTGATTGGGATTTCCAAATTGTCTGTAGTGTGTAAATGGGTGTGCCCTGCGATGGGTTGGCACTTCGTCCAGGACGTCCCCCAACTTGTTTCTCAAGTTCCCTGGGATAGGCTCCAAGCTCCGCCACGACCTCGGATGGACGGATGGATGGTCATGACGCTCGTACAAGACAAATCGTACATTTTTGCACGTGTCTCTCAATGAAGTTTAAGAAGTTAATGAAGACACCAGTCTTACACCAGAAGACACCAGTTGGCATGAAAAGTCTTCTGTCCATGTAAGAGGAATTTGCACTTCCTTTTGAAGTTAGACAGAAATGAATTGTCCTCTATAATATAGCATAACTTTGAACAGTCTCACTCTTTCAGACTTCTTTTTAGCATGTCCGGTTTGTTGTGAACCCCTAGTCTGTTCGATCAGTAGTGATGTATTATTTATTCATCCTGAAGAAGAATAATTTGGTCTTAACTGGATTCACCTTTAACCTGCCTGCTCAGCTGAAAGTCCAAACAAACCCTTTGACTGCCTGGGGTGCAATTAAATTTTAAATTCAAGCTGTGGCTACACACTAACACAAGTCAAGTGGCTCGGTCTTTGAGTTTTCTATTCCACTTTGTGCGTTTGACCTGAACCTTACTTGCCCTTAAATTAATATAAATACTTACTGAGTATATACTGTAGATATATATAAATGTTTTAAAACATGGTGCTCTCAACTCTCCACCCCATAAAGGTTTTTTTAAAGATGCTTGATGGTAAAGATCCATTCAAGTTTTATTTATTTATTCTAGCATGATGTGAAGGTAAAGGTCCAGCCACTCAGTCACCATTACTTTGTCATTGCACAAGCACCACTTTGCTTTTAGTTTTATGGATGTCATTGCACTTTGAGACCATCACAGATGCATTCAAAGAGAAGTCCTTTTTGTGGAAAACGAAATGTTTGTGCTTTTTTTTTTTTTAAAGATATTTATAAGAGATCCGGAATTTCTGAACATCCCTATATTGAAACAACCAGAGCATAGTGATCAAGGGCTTGTCTTTTTAAATAAAATAAAAAAAGAACAAGATGCAGGCAAAAGAACGAGAAGGAATTAAACTATGATGTCTTTATCCGTGCAAAAATACAGATTATAACTTATGCGTGTGTTTAGGAAATAACATAACAGGCAACCTTGCTATTTCTCAAATGGATAGACAAAATATTTAAATATGCATGAGGATAAGTGGGAAGTAACGGTGAAAAAATGACTAAATGGATGCATTTGGGTATGCAGCTTAATGTTTTATTAATTCAATTGGCATTTGTATTAAATCAGTCTGAAATGAATTTCAAATTTAGTCACAAAGTGAAAACAACAATCATCGGATAGAAAGGTTTTGACCAAAGTAAAGCGAGGAGGCTTTTTGGTCATACACCTCCTCCTAGAGTGTTAGTGATTGTCTTTGAATCTTTAACCCGTAAAAATGTGATTAAAATATCAGTTGGGGAAAGATATCATCTGTAAGGAGAAACTGAGTGCATCAGTGGTGCTTTGCTCAGATCTAGAATACAGAAAGTTGTGGAAAGACAGCATTTTTTTTTTTTTTTTTACATGCACAAATAAGAGTCGTGGATTCAAAGAAAGGAAGAGTGAAGCAATCTGTAAAACTTTCTTTAATCTGATATTGTATAGCATGCATACTTTTCGATGCATTGGAAACAGCATGTTCACGCCATGCACATAATCGTGTGTAACTCTGTATTTCACTCACTAAGATGTTTGTCAGTGAAGAGAAGATGAGAAAAGGATGGAAATCTCATTGAATCAGAGGAGGACTGGAAGCACTGCGTCACTGTTTGGAGATGAAACCACTTATGTCACTGAAATGTCGTAATGTGTGAGATTCTATATGATCATTCTGCAGGCACCAACAACAAATTAAACACATGACCAAACCGAAAACAGGGCTGGAAATCAAAAACACAATATCAAAAACACAACTACAAATCACAGGAAAAACGTATTGAACACGATAAGAAAATGCAGCTCTCCAAGGCAAGGTAAGGCAAGGAACCAGCTGAAATCCGTAAATAATTATACCCCCTATTTGTGTAAATTAATATCAGCTGGATTAGAAAATTGATGGTCTATAAAAAGGCTTTTTGTTATCAAGGTGTCACACAAGAAACATCTGGGTTACACATGTAACCCTGTTCCCCTAGGAGGGAATGAGACATTGCGTGAGCTCCACGCTACACAATGTTCAGTTCCCTTTGAAAGGGAACAGCTCATGATGGGTAAAAGCAAAGAGCTCTCCCAAGACCTTCAGAAGAATCATCAGAAGAGTAGCCCAAGAGCCAAGGACACTCGGAAAGAGCTCCAGAAACACTTGGAGGCAGCAGGTGCCATCGCAACAGAGAAAACAATAGGCAATGCACTCCACCTCACGCTCACCCCACAAGACTCCATTACTAAAGAAAAGGCATGTTTAAGCTTGTTTAAAGTTTGCTTCAACTCATTTGGACAAGCCTGTGAAATACTAGGAGAGTGTAGTCTGGTCAGACGAGAGCAAAGGTTTGTTACACCATGTTTGGAGAAGAAATGGCGCTGCACATCACCCTAAAAACACTATAATAACAGTGAAGTGTGGAGGTGGAAGCATCATGGTGTGGGGCTGTTTTTCATCGCATGGTACTGGAAGACTTCATATAATTGAAGGAACGATGAATGGAGCCCTTTACCGGGAGATTCTTGAGAAGACTCCACCAGGATGATGAAGATGAGACGTGGGTGGAGCTTCCAGCAGGACGACGATCCAAAGCCTACAGCAATGGAAACTTTCAATTGGCTTCAGAGAAAAAAAATCAAGGTGTTAGAATGGCCCAGTCAATCACCTGACTCGAATCCCATTGAACAAGATTTAAAGACAATATGTTGAGAAGAACGGGCCAAAATCACACCTGAATGCTGCGGCCCATTAATTTCTTCATACAGGAAGCGTCTTGAAGCATCATTACAAACAAAGGCTTCTCCACTGAGTATTAAATACATTTCAGTTAGCGTGTGGAAAATTTTTTTCCCGTGTCATTCCACTTTATTATACATAACTTCATTCATGGACTTTAAAGTTGTGAATCTTTATATTTCCAGATTTCTTCAGTTACTGCTGATGTCTGGTGAAAATTTCATGTGAATAACCTGATTGGAAATATATTTACTGAACAAAATGTTGACGCGTCTAATACTTATTTCCCCCACTGTATAGTTTAGCATGCCGCTGTAGACTATCGTTCTGTGCTGAACTTTGTCGAGAACGTTTAACGTTAAGTTTTATTAAAACTTATGAAAGTACTGCAGACCACAAACGACCCAAGAAAGGTTCTCTTTTTTATTTTCCCAATAGGTGTGTATTAATATTTAATGGCAGACTGACCACATCAGACAGACTGCCAACAAATCACTCACAACTTAAGCGACATTTCCAATGAGAAAGTTAAGTGAAGCAAATAGCTTTCCGAAAGAAAGGTATACATACATGCTTTGGTATATAGTGAATCATTATATACTTTGTACTTCTTTATACCTCAGTGTTGTTAAAGTCTCTATTCGAATTTGTCAGAAGATGTTGATTCATTTTCCATCACAGCAGCTCAGACGGCAGTCCCGGTCACACCACAGGTTGATCATGATGTGCTCATTCTAATACATGATTATTTTAATAGTAAGTTAAGATTTATTAAGAATATTACACGTGGTAGGTTAGATAATTAAATATAAATATGACGGTTTTCTATCAATTTCCAATGTACAATATATCCGTTTGCAATCATACAAAAAGAATGCTGGTAGCATTATAATTGGAAGCAGTAATTAGGAATACCAGACAATGTGCAAAAATACAAATGAGAAACAGCAGCATGAAGGACTAGTGTAATGAAACCGGTAATTACGCATATGTACAAAAGTACTCAGGTAAAAGTACTGTACATTCCTGATATTGAATTGTAGTCTAGGTGCAGCAGACAGCTGAGAGCAGTAGTTATACATTCTTAGAGCTGCAGGTATGAAAGTAATAGCTATCCACCAGACACACCCACATAATGTAAGACAAATAATAAACGGCATAGAAACATATTTTACGAAGAATAAACGTTCATATGGTGAAGCTTTGTGTAAGACGTTTATTTAATATGTAATTCGTAACCGTCAGTAGGTTTTCCACCATGGGAAAGTCTTCAGGGCAGAGGACGTTGAATGGAGATGATTGTGGTGCAGTTCGTTGCTTATTGTAGTCTGTATAACTGTTGTTCCTGCTGCTCTCAGGTCATTCTGCAACTCTTGTTGCAGAATGTGACTGGTGGCTTCTCTCTTAGCTTCCTTATCATTAGTCTGAGAACGTGTTCTGAAACCTTGCATGGCACACTTGTCTAGGGACAGTTAGATGTGGTTCCATGCAACTCTCCACCTGCATATTATATAACCAATTGTACTGACAGGGATTTTTAAGGTCTTTGCTATGGCTCTGTAGTTTTTCCTTTTCAAGCGTTGTTTAATAATGTTGTCCCTGAGAACTATAGGAAGCTCCTTCACATTTACATCGATCGCTACTTGTTGTATGAGCTTGTCCTGGAGGAAATCCCGAAAGCACAGGGAGAACATGCAATATCAATGCACAGAGGGCGGTGTAATGAACTTGAAGCAGGCGGAAGAGTAGAATCCTATGCGAGTGTTTGTTGTATAAAACAACAGTTCCAGGCAGATCATAAAGACAGTGAGCAAAAGGCGTAATCACAGTCCAGGCAGAGGTCGTAAAAACACGAATGCATCAAACAATATCAAACAACTCCAAAACAGTAGTCCAAACTTGTAAATCCAAAAGACAGGCAGGATAAGTACACGTGAGGCAAACGGTGACATGAAAAGCGCTCGGTAAGGCAGGATAGAATCGACAATACTTCGCAATAAGGTCTGGGGTGTAGTCAGCATTACAGTTTATCCCAAATGATTCTAACCTTGGCAAACCATGTCTTCATGGACATCACTTTGTGGACAGGGGCACTGTTGTGCTGGAACGGGTTTGGACAGCTTAGTTCCAGTTAAGTGAAATTGCAATGCTATAGCATACAAAGACATTCAATACAATTGTGTGCTTCCAATTTGTGCCAACAGTTTGGAGATGAACCACATGAGTGTGATGGTCAGATGTCCACATACCTTTGTATGTGGACACCTGACGTAATACTAAATACTGTGTGTGTGTGTGTGTGTGTGTGTGTGTGTGTGTGTGTATGTGTGTGTGTGTATATATATATATATATATATATATATATATATATATATATATATATATATATATATATATATATATAAACTTTATTTACTGTGTATATACCAGAATAACAACAGGTTATTATCTGGGTTCCAGTAGGAACAACCAACACACACACCACAACCAATTTTAAAATGTAGAAACAAATCGGTGCTTTGATGAAGTTATTGCTATTCTGCTGATAGCTCGCAAGACACCCGTTTGTTCTGGAAGCATGTGACTGAGCCTGGCTGCCAACATCCGAAAACCTGCACCATTAAGCTACCATGGAAAAAATAAATAAGGCTAATTAGTCAGTCAGTGTCATAAAGCCCTGCTTTCACTCTCATACAGGGAGATGGACATATTTGTATTCATCTGAGGTTCATTCTGCCAAAGTTAATTGGCCTCATGTGAACAAAAGATTAAAAAACAGGAGCTTTTTCAAATTCACCATTAATTGTAAGACTCACATTGGAATATAGAAATTGTGCTCAGAAACTGGCACATATTCAAACACTCAAGTCTTATGGGACTAGCTCCTCATTTGCTGAATCAGAGGTGCAAATATCACGCTGTATGGTCTTGATGTGTGAATTCAGAAACTTTCATTAAGATGATAAATTAAGGAGAGAGAAACCTATCAAACATCATTACTTTTCTGGTGTCATTCTGAAATATAAATTATATAGCTGGCAGATACTTATTAAAAATCCAGAAGTGCTATCTACAATACCATTCAATCGAGAGCAACAAAAGCATATATAGAATGACAGATGGTGTACAATTCATTGTAAAGTTTTGAATTCATTATTACCATGTGCAAGAATGTCCCTTATCCTTGGAAAAAAAAAAAAAAACACACAGTAGAAGAGATTAGCATTAAAATGCTTCTAGCCACATAACCAATCAATTTTGCCTCCGGACAGTGATTGCTCGAGATGGCTTATCGGCTTTGTGATTTGTGATTGCATTACTTTCTGCAGGCATGTATGTCTAGTTTTAATGATAATGCAATCCATCTTGAAGTGACTACCATCATTAGCCGTTTGTACTTTTCTAGCTGAGTCAATCGTGTCAAATGTTTAGGCTCCAAATTTGCATCTGGGATGCGCTTCAAAAAATAAAGTCACTTCTGAAGTCGCTCAACCCTTTGATGGATGATTTCATTCAACGTGTACAATATATCGCTTTCATGACTATCATTTTTCACACAGTGAGTATTGTAGCCTGTTAACCTTGCCTGTGAGGAAACAAAACATCAAATGTCATTTTGACTGAATATACATGAGAAATTGAAAGAAATGACAAATATAAAAAGCAGATAGTCTGCACTGTCATCCATAATTGACGTTTATGTATCTGTACTTGTTTAGTGGAGAGAAATACACTCACTGGCTACTTTTTAGGAACACCTCTACACCTGCTCATTCATGCAGTTATCTAATTAACCAATCATTTGGCAGCAGAACAATGCATAAAGTCATGCAGGTCAAGAGCTTCAGTTGTCATTCACATCAAACATCAGAATGGGGGGAAATGTGATCGCCGTGACGTTGACCATGGCATGGTTGTTGGTGCCAGACGAGCTGGTTTGAGTATTTCAGAAACTGCTGATCCACTGGGATTTTCTAACATGTATGAATGGTGTGACAGAAAAACCTAGTTGATTAGAGAGATCAGAGGAGAATGGCCAGACTAGTTTGAGCTTACAGGAAGGTGGTGAGAAGAAAAGCATCTCAGAACACACTAACCCTTGAGATGCATGGG
Source organism: Ictalurus punctatus (assembly GCF_001660625.3). Taxonomy (NCBI): domain Eukaryota; kingdom Metazoa; phylum Chordata; class Actinopteri; order Siluriformes; family Ictaluridae; genus Ictalurus; species Ictalurus punctatus. The sequence continues at coordinate 4,345,326 of NC_030443.2, forward strand.
CTACAGAAGCAGAAGACCACATCGGGTTCCAATCCTGTCAGACAAGTACAGGAGTCTGAAGCTACAGTCGGCCCAGACTCACTGAAACTGGGCAGTTGGAAGATTAGAAAAAGACCAGAAAATGCTTTTCCAATCTTCAGTCGCAAACACAAGTCAGTCTTGTATCTTGTTCTAAGAAATTACATTACATTAACGGCATTTTGGCAGACACCCTTATCCAGAGTGACTTACATTTAGCTCATTTATACAACTGAGCAATTGAGGGTTAAGAGCCTTTCCCAAGGGCCCAACAGTGGTAGCTTGGCAGTGCTGGGGCTTGAACTCCTGATCAGCAACCCAGAGCTTTTAACCACTGAGCCACCACTGCACTGAAATCATAGTGATTGATCACCAATTACCGTCTCTCAGCTCTACAATAACATTATACTATTGTCAAACAATAAAAACTATAAGAAGTTTCTCATGTATCTAGACAACGGAGTACTCATTCAGACGTTCATCATTTGGGGAAATTACGTGACAGCTTGCATTACGGTGAGTGAAGTTTCGCATGTTCTCTCAGTGTCCACGTCAATTTTCTCTGGGCTCTCTGGTTCTTCTCCCACCTCCTAGATGTGAATGAGTGTGTGAATGTGTGTGCACGTCACTTTGCAATGGACCGGCGTCCCACACAGGGTATATTCCCACCTCACGCACAGTGTTCCTGGGATAGGCTCCAGCTCCACCACCAATCTCACTAGGACAAAGCACTTACTGAAATAAATCAGATTGAACGACCGATTTGCCAGCACATTATCCTTGTAGGTTCATTTAATTAGGGGTTTTATAAGCAGCACTATAATGGTATGATGTGTAATCGCTATAGGTTTACAATGTGTTCGACATGGAGCATTACATATCACAAGGGGTTCCTGTTGGACCGTTTTTAAGAAGCTGAGAACCCTTAACAATCCAAAGAACACATGAAGAGCCCATGCAAGTTTTTTTTTTTTTTTTTTTTCTGAGAGTGTGTACCATGACATGGTTGGGTGATGTGGTTGAAATGCAAATTCAAAGACGATGGTGAGTTCAAATGACATATGGACAACTAGTCCTAACCTGGCAAACATCAAAAATCTAGTGCCACAGGAAGTAGCTAGTCTGTTGTGACACCCTGATAGGTGAGAGGGAGGAATGAGGACACTGGGGACAGGCTTTGTCTTGTCTTTTTTTTTGTTTTGTTTTTTTATCGAAAATGATGCTTTTCAGCACTGTTTGTTTCAACATGAACAAAACACTCAAAAACTCAGACAGCAGGACACTTTTGTTACTTTGCTTTCAGCTCTATGAAGCACCATTCTCACTCAGGCCAGGTTCACTCACTCACTGCAACACACAGAGCATATAAATAAGCTTTCATTAACCATGCACAGGGTTTCCTTTATGAGAAAGTCTTCAGGACAGAGAACTTTACACTTTCCTGGTTCTCGGCAACATGACAAGCTGTGGGTTGTTGTTTTTTTTATTTTTTTTTTATTTTGTCTCTATTAAATTCAAGAGTGAGAAAATAATAAAGCTGGTGAGGGAGTGACTGTTTATAGCCACGATAACAGGAACTAATTTGTTCTATGGACACAACATTAAATGGAACTAAAACCGAATAAAACGTATACTGTGTCGTCCTTGAATCAATAAAAAATAATGGTAGGCAAATTGCTGTGGTGTAAGACAAACAAAACAGCTTTGGGGCGGTAAAAATAACTCAACTTTACGTCAAGCCACATCACGACACCCTGTTGTTGATTATTTTTCTATAACAGCATTCCACGTGCATCCCTTTCAATGTGTAACAAGGCTTTTAACACAGAGTAACCACTGTGTAAATGAAAACAATTTTAATTTCAGTTTAAACTTTCATTTCTATGTATTAGGAGTAATGCAAAGGCAAAAGTGGTATTCCATAACTCCGTAAAGGCAAACCCTCAATGGTGGGCTAGACCTCCAGATAGTAATATTAAAATCTTAAAAATTACAAGCGAGATTTACAGCAGTAATCATCTCAAACAAAGTAAAAAAAAATCCTGAGATAACATAAAGATCTGAAGATTGCTGTATACAGCAATATAAAACTGGCATATACAGAGGAGGATAAATGAATGTGAAGGTATAGAGCATGGATGGGCAATCTTATCCGGAAAGGCTCGGTGTGTGGGTACAGGTTTTCATCCCAACCAGTCAGGAGCCACACCTGATTCCACCTGTTTAATCAGTTGATCTTGGCTTTCAATAGACTCAGGTGTGGCTTCTGATTGGTTGGAATGAAAACCTGCACCCACACCGGCCGTTTCCGGATAACATTGCCCACCCCTGGTATAGAGGATGGACCAGAAAAGGTTTCAATTATTCAGGGACTGGTAGTTAATCTAATGTGTAACTAATTAGAAATAATAACAGAGCGGGAGTTTAAAAGGGAGGTGATGCTTATGTATGTAGTCGAGGAGCATCAGGAGGATGGAACATGCAGATGGCTCAGAAGCGCTTCAGTAGGTCTGGAGAGTAGACATTACCAATGAAGGACCATTTCCACAAGTTCTTGCACTGGTTATCACTGAAAGCAAGAGCACAGAAAGATATAAGCAGTCAATAACTCTGTTCGAAGCACACTGTATTTGTTATATGATTTACATGATAATCGCAGTTCTATATATAATAGCGTCTCAAACTTCTAGGTTCTTAAACGTCTGAGAAGCAGTACAGAATCTCTTGCGCTTTTAGGATTGGCTTTAATAGTCCATAATATAACATGACTTTATATATTGTTAACAAAGTCCTTATTGTTTTCAGAAGAGGGTTGGTGGTGGTGGTGGTGGTGGTGGTGGAGGCAGGGTTTATTTTCAACAATAGATGAATAAACAAACAAACCAACAAATAAATAAACAAATGGCACCCAGTGTGCACAAGTTTTCCGATTTGTGCACACTGGGAATGTGGGGAATTTTGGAAAAATAACATAAAAACAATAAAAAATCTACATGCTCATTTCCAATTCATTTTGGGAGTAGTATGTATTAATATGTTGCTAACAAACACAAACAAAGCATGCACTTACACCAGCCTTGAAAAAGGGCTCAAAGCTGGCAGAGCCCATAGAGACTGACTAACAAATAGGGCACTCCCTAGTCTTAGCTGTGGGACACTCATCCCATTAACGGAAGACAAAGCATCCACGACTCAGTCACTGCTTGAAAAATTAAAATTCACACACGGTGCTATAGGGTAAAGAACTTGCCCCTCTGCTACAATATAATTCTTTACTATAATTTTTTGCTATTACAGATTAGTGCTTTTATTCCTTTCATTTTACTGCCTGCTTCCTGATGGACCTCGGATACACGTATCCTCGGATCATTGGCTAAGATAAACCGCTGGCACAAAAAGAATCTGTCTAAAACAGCCAATTTACACTGGTGAGTGTGAGAGCTGCAGTGCTGTTCAAAGAACTCTCTTACATGGTTATTTCCAGGGCAGAACGTTACAGAGCCACAGCTCCAGGGCCCTCGGCTTGGTCCTAGACTCGGGTTACTGTTTTGCATGTAGTACCCATGTCCGTATAGGTTCCCTTTGGGTTCTCCAGTCACCTCCCATAAAACATGAAAAAAACATGCCAGTAGATGGACTGGCAATGCTAAATTGCCTCTAGGTATGGGTGTGTTTGTGTGTGTGGTGCCCTGTGATAGACTATCATCCCATCCAGGGTGGATTCCCGCTTCGCACCCAGCGTTCCAGGGATAAGCTCCAGATCCACCCCAACCTTGACCCGGATAAAGCGCTTACTAAAGATAAATACGTTTTTCTAAAATCTTAGATATAAAGATAGAACTTGAGATTCACCTGTAACTGCACAATTTTCCAGGAATCAACATTAGGTTGCTTTTTCAAATATTTATTTATTTATTTTTTACCTGTCCACTTTTAGGAGTATAGGCAAAGCTGAGAGAAGAGTCTGCTGTTCAAACAGAGGACGAAACATCTCTGATAAGAATTCTTTCAGTGAACTGGTTGGTACTGGATCAAATAGGAAGGTAAATTCATTTGAGAGTACATTAGAGAAATTAGATCAGCGTTCTGAATTGACTTATACGATTCCAGCTCTGCTGATCAGGTTATTCTGGACTTTATATGCAACAACTGCGTTAGCTGAGATTAAATTGGTCATCTAAATTGTCTGTCTAATGTTTTCAATTTTAGTATTATACAAAATAAAATAAAATCATTACTTTTACAGGATGTCTGTAAGTAGACTTTGGTTGCTGCTTGTTTCTTGGTATAGATATTGAACTGGGCGATTCTGTTAGCTTTACTTTACCTGTAGTTTAGAATATTTTCAGCTTAGTTTTAAATTCCTCTGTTTAATGCATCGAGTTTTGGAGTTTCTCATGTTATGTTTTCTGTAAAGCTGCTTTGGGACAATGTCAACTGTTAAAAGCACTATGCGAATAAAACTGAATTGAACGTCCTCCTCATTATTATACTCTGGGATCTCTGGTTTCCTCCCACATCCCAAAACAACATACCAGTAGGTGTATTGTCCGTGAGGGTGTAACTGAGTGTGTTTACGGTGTCCAATGATGGACTAGTGTATGGTCCAAGCTGAGTTCCCACCTCACACCCAGTGTTCCTGGGATAGGGTCCGGATCCACGCAACCATGACCAAGATAAAGCGCTTACTGAAGATGAATGAATGTTATCTCAAATGCGGCTGCTTTGATCAAAATCTTACTATTACATAATTTCCCTTCTGTTCGACCTTCTCCTGGACATTTGGGGGAACAAGAGTCTACAAGGAAACTGGAATCCTGCTATACAATGCTACATTAAGATTAAAGTAACATTGAAAGACCATCTACCTAACCAGGTTGCGGTTTCAGAGGTGCTATTTGAGCCGTGAGAGCATTTTAAATTAATAAAGACTGGTCTTGTTTTGCTCCGTTTGAAGGACTGCATGCAATTATATTAAACGTTGAGAAATCCTCAGTGCTTTTCCTCAAAAAAAATAATTAAATAATAGAAAAAAGAACCTATAGAAAGCACAGAAAAATTCTAATGCTGAATTTTAATGCTTCAGTGATGTTCACAAGGAGCGTGGGTGTTTCGGTGCACTTCACTTGCTGTATCTCGGCTGAAGGATGAAACAAATTCATATTACACAAGCGATAAGTCAAGATAACAATTATAGTAGCAAAATCTCATATTTACACAGTTTATTTTCCGGTGTGTAGCGCGACTTGTCATTCATCAGAACATAAAAGCACACTCTTTAATAACCATCAGTTTATAATTTGGGGAAATGGCCAGCTCTATAAATCCCAAAAGCTGTAACAACAATTTCTATGACATGAAAAGTGCTGCTGTTGGAACTAATAGGCAAACAGAGCTGCACCTTTTCACCTGCTTCATTAAATCTATATCACCGTAATGTGACACTTATGGAAGCTCAGGGAGTTGACGCCCCCATTTTCATTATGTCAACGACAATCTTTTACCCAAGTTACCTTGAATGAATCGTGCCAAACTCTTACAGTGTGCACCCCCAACCCCCCAAACCCCAAATTAAACAATAAATAAACCCACGCTGTTTCATTTTAGTTCAAACCTTGACGATTTGACGTGATTGATTGAAGTAAACAAGGATTATGACTGTGATTTTGCTCTTTTGTGAACTACCTGTAATCAATGGGTTCGATTTGTGAGAAGGAATGATGAGAATAAGATCAATATACACATAAAGTATGTATGGGACATTATTGTATGATGTGTTAATGTACTCCGACTATGTCATGAATTTGCAGAGATTAGCTTGGGTATTGGATGGGTAAACAGAAACAGCAAGGAAATGGCAATTTTATCATCTGCAACATGTATTAGGGGTCAAATATTTAGATATATGTATATATATATATATATATATATATATATATATATATATATATATATATATATATAAAACAATTTTGTTGTGCTTTTCTTTAGTTTTCATGCATTGTTTTGGCCAATTCCCTCAAAAATGTTTCTGACTATCCCACAGCTAATATTGGATATTTTTTTGAAAACTAAACAGTGAAGACAAATGACTCAAATGTAGGCTTAAAGTGAACGTGAGAGCCATAATATCAAGCAGGTTTGAATAATAATAATAATAATAATAATAATAATAATAATAATAATAATAATAATAATAAAACATCTGCTTATTTATCAGCGAACTTAGTGAAGCTATCTTGAATGAACATTCAAACTTGCTGCCGTGATATTGTATGTCCATTGCGATCTTTATATGGTTCTTATATCATAAGGAATGTTTTTATGGTAAATAAGACTGCCCATGTAAATGATCATATAAATGATCATCTTTCTTTTTTTTAACTGAAAACATGACACACTCATTGTGGAAATGACCTGGAAGAAACTCGCCAGGAGATGTCACTGTGGTGTGAGACCTCAGGCCATGGCAAAGCTGAGACTGCAACAGCAGCCTTTTTGAAAAGGGTATCGTTTTCAATCACTATATTCACCGTAATTACATTGTTTGAATTAGTACCTGCAGTGTGTGTTGATTTAAAAGTTATTCAGCTAACAGTGTTCAAATACCTACCACCGACAGTGCTGAATCATCACCGATAGTATTATGAACAGTGCTGAATAGTGATGATCAAATGTAATCTATCTGGATGAGTCTAAAATAATTTTGCACAATTTGATGAAAATATTTTGGATCCAGTCCTCTTTATAAAATTCGACCAAGTCAGTAAAGTTAGCAGTTCTTGCCCCTGAAGTTCAATGGCCATAAGATTAGGACTCTTATAGGGCCACTCGACAACATCAATTTTCTTCATTTTAAATGCTTTGGCACTAAGCATTCATTGGTGGTCATTATTTTTATGAAAGTCAAAATTCCTTCCCATTTTAAGCTTTTTTTGGCAGAGAGCTGCAAGTTTTTATCCAAGATCAGTCTGTACCATGCAATAAAATTTACCCATCAATCCTGATCATATTGTCAGTCACTGCTGCTGAAAAGCATTCCCATCTCCACCACATTTGACAGATTTTACAAAGATTTCTTTGTTTATTAAAGGCTTCCTCCTGGCAACTCATTGATAAAGGTCTTTTTGGTGTAACCCCTTTGAGTACGGTTGATCCATGAATATCACCACCAACCTCTGCGACGTTCTCAGAAACATTTAGTGTCACATTCTAATATGTCGTTTTAGTTCAGGGGTGGCCTGACCTAGCAGTGCGGCTATAGTTTCCTATTTCTATTAACGATGAACGACAGAAGTGAATTCTGAGGTATATCAAGTGCCTTTGAGATGGTTTTGTATACTTCCACCGAGCTGCTGTTTTGACTTCATTTTGATATATTCTGTGGACAGACCAGATTATTTATTTTCAAGAAGTAACTGAAAACAGTTGATCTAAAAACTTCCTTACACGTGTGCTGAGCCTAAACAAATTGAGTGACTTGCCAAGATAATATGCTTTGTGAGATTGAAGTCAGGCTTACAATTACAAGGGGTATGGATATTCTTTTCTTTTCTACATTTTAGTAAACTGTTCAAAGGCTTTGTTTTTTTTCTTTTCTTTTGATTTGATATAATGCACGATAATCAGCTGGAACAAACTTTACTTTATAATATTTTTGACATGCGCAATCTGTACATCGTGTACATGCGCTTAGGTAATCTGGGTGCATGCAAACTGGTCGTTAATTGGATTTCTCTTAATCATGTCGCCCCAAATAGCAATTGTCCAGTAGCAAGGTAGTAGAGCCATTCCTTTTTCTTTTTTTTTTTTAAAACAAGCAGCTTGTAAGCATTCACTCATCTTCAATAACTGCTTTATTTGGTCAGGATTATGACCCATCCCAGGTGCACTAACTATGAGACGAGTAATATAATGGGATGCCGGTCCATCCCAAAGCTTCAGTTCAACAACATGATTAGCAAAGTAGCATTAATAACTGCTACATGGTTTCTTGAGAGCATAAGCTCATACTCCGACTCCGACTCGTGAGTCAAGTATTACAGACTCACAGTGAGTCCGCTCTCTAAATATCCATCCACCCATCCATCTTCTGTACCGCTTATCCTTGTCAGGGTCACGGGGAACCTGGAGCCTACCCAGGGAGCATCGGGCACAAGGCGGGGTACATCCTGGACAGGGTGCCAATCTCTGTAAATATATTATATATATACATATATATATATATACATATACATATATATATATATACATACTTATATTATATACATATATATATATGGTTGTGTATTGCTTCTAAATATCCTACTGAAGCTATTTCTATGTAGCAAAGCAAAACATATGTTATGAAAAACACAATTTTCATCATCTCCTTGATGAATGAGGTTTTTGAATTCAGCCCCTACACTCTTGGATCAATTATTAACCCTGAACCACAACGTGTATTAAGTATTCGGAATAATTTATGCACAAATTACTTCCTTTTCTTCCCTTTACAAGAAGGAGGACTGGAGTATGCGGTTTGGGACAGAGCCCATATCAGACCACAACTAATTATGGTCGGGTGTGTCACGTGATCAGTGTGGCCGGCTGGATCACGTGACCGAGTTCGGTCGCCACCGCTGTTTCACTCCTCTGAGGAGATTTGTGTTGTTTTCCCCCCTCAGCGGACACCTGGAGAGGGGTTCGGGTCCCGCAAAACCAGAAACGGAAACTTAATCGGTTCTCTGTCACCGAAAAGATGGGAATTAGTCACTTTTGTGTTTGTGAAGAACACACCACCGAGTAGCGACAGAAAAACCCCAACTCCCGGCTTTCACTCGTCTCTCGAGTAGTTTTTCTTTTATATGTGTGTATATCTTTGTACCGAGCAAAACACACGTTTTCAGACGTTTCCGCCATTTTCAAAAGTGGACTTGTGTCACGGGTAGTGTTTCCACGTCGTCGGTTGTGTTCGTGGGGGAAAGTTAACGCGTTGTTAAACGGCGGTTTTAACGTCAGAACTCCGGGTTAGTTTGGAAGGAACCGCGCGTGAGGGAGTTCTGGATTTTACCGGATCTTAACGGAATCTTGGAGAACTTTGGGCTACACATACTTGTAGAGGAACGCGCACACACACACACACACACACACACGGAGTCGACTTCATAGCGTTTCTTTCTACTGAGGCAACAACAACAACATTGTCAGGTTTTTTTTTTTTCACCTCACAGCAAAATGAGCCGTTATTTTGTCCGGCTTTACACGGACTAGCTAAGCTAACCTTCCCCCGCTTTAGTTGTTTATTTTTTCCCCCCTTCTTTTTTCTTTCTCTCAGCTAATTATTTGTCTTCCTCAGCTGTGCCTCAGGGGTGACGAGGCCCCTCGGGGAGCTGCTTGCGGTGTCAAATCTCTGCTCGTGCTAACGCATAGCCGCGCGCGCGGGCACGGAGACGCGCGTGGTACGCGGCGCGTGAGCACTCTCCTGAAGAAGACGCGCTGTGAAGAGAGAGAGAGAGGCGCGCGGCGGTATCAGGAGCTGGATACCTGTTAACTTTTCTGTCTGCGTGCGTGCGTGCGCGTGTGTGTATGTGTGGTTGAGAGTGTGTGGCTCGTAGCCGCGGGAAGAGCTTCGTGGTCACTGTTCGGCATTCCGTAATGGACGCGAAAGCCTTCGGTCAAGTTTTTCACCGTCCTGTTCTTGCGGTATCTTGCACAGGCTCGGATACCGGACTGTAACCGAGTCGCAACCGGAATATCTCGGAGGCGAACAGCGTTCATTTATCGCCAAGCGGATTTATACAGGACAAGTACGATGTCATTTGCACGGGTCTGCTTGGGAGCTCTGCTGCTGTGGACGATTGTTTCTGATGGTATGTACTTTCCCCTTCTACATAATTTATATATATATATATATATATATATATATATATATATATATATATATATATATATATATATATATATATATCTGTGCGTTACATATACGGTAAGTACAATGTCGCATATTAATATATAATAATAATAACAATGTATAGACAAATCAGGGAATGCATGTATTTCCTGAATCTTATTTTGGATTTTGCTTGACTGCAATGCTTTCTTAAGTCCTGATTGGTAATTCCACACACACACACACACACACACACACACACACACACACACACACACACACACAGTGTGTGCGCGCGCGCTAGAGAGAGCATCTCGAGCAGTAATTGCAGGAAAGAGGTAGGTGTCATGGCACGAAATGCTCAAATCCAGTGGCATGAATGCACAGAAAAAAACAAACTGGTGTGTTTTTCCACGATCAGCTGAAGTGCAATAAATAAATAAATAAAAAAAAATTTTTTAAGGGTGACACGCCGGGCACATCAACTCTCCACAAGGTGGGAGCAGGAGTGTACAGAGGCTCCTCTACATACAATGCAAATTTGATTCAAAGCTTCAGAAAGATAAGAGCGTGTACGCAAGCCTGTATATCTGTATTTCATTCACCTCGTGGTCTCGGTGCAGTATATATTTCAGTGTAGTTCTGTGCGTTTGTGTACATCCGAACACCTCCATCCCCCAGCAGACGGTGTATAAACAGGGCGGGTTAGGGCAAGGAAGCATGCTTAATTGTGGAAATCGCAGCGGAATTCTTAATCAAGAACGTTTTTGGGTTTTGGGCCGTGTGAAGACGAAGACTGACGCGGATTGGGTCCGTGAGGTGCGATAAAGTCGTTTATGTAAACGTCAGACACATGACTCCGGAGTACAATCAATTTCTTGGTGATTTCCCACGTGTCACAATTCGTTACTTAATTCAGCAAGCGAGAGCGGTCCGTTCTAGGTGAGACTCGTCGCAGAACACGTCACTCGTCTTGTCCGCACTCGAATAGTCAAGCAGCAAACTTTCCGCTTGGAAGTTAACGCCTCGTTGTGTTTCAGTGACACAAAGCAAGAAGGTCTACCCTCAGACTTGTTCAGTAATAGATGCTTTATGAGGTGTGTGTGTGTGTGTGTGTGTGTTAGAGAAGGGAAATGTGCAGGACTGGGAATCGAGCCCTGTGTTACATCCCCTGAATGAGTTATCTAGGTAAGTAACAAGCGCGGGATTGAAACGTTGATCACATTTGCACATCGTCTGTTTGTAACCGTCCACACCGTGGCAGTACGTCTTGATATTGAGGAGTGCTGGTGGTGTGTGTGTGGTTTTCCCATCAGGCTTTTCCATACTGAGTTACTGACTCTCAGAAATGATTCTGTTCAGTTATGGATCCAAGGTGGCGCTTGCTGAACACGTTTGAATCAGAATTTTTGAGTCTGAATTTTCCCTTCATTTACTGTATCAGCTTTGACTCGTATTTGGGGCGGAGCCTATCGGGTATAAACGTGTTCTTAGTAGTTCAGTAAGGAGCTCTTGTGCTTTAAGGTCTTCTTCCTGCAATATTAAGTTGATCTGTACGGTGGCCGGGGAAAACCCTTGTCGTGAAACGTTGACGTTTTCTGCTTTATACAGAAATAAGCGAAATACGTATTTCTTTTGCACCAGCAGTGAAGTATCAGAACGTTAAAAATCTGGTTACCTTCAAAAGTGAAACGGTATACAATCGGACCGAAAAAAACCCCCGATCCATTAGCATCCCAGACTATTCTGATGACTGGTCTAATTCTGATTACAAACAGAACCGATCGGGCGTATGTACATTTCACGACGGCGTGCAGCTATCCAACAGCCTGATCAAAGCGTGCCATTCAACGTGTGAGGAAATCACACGTCGGGAAAAGTGTCAGACATCTTCAGACTCCTGGAACAGCGCGAGCTTTGTCGGAGGATCGCAAAGGCATGATTAAAAAGTAAATAAGAAGGGTGAAGTATGTTTAGGGTTTCTTAACGTCGAGGTATCAAAGTATGCTAGGCTGAGAGCTCAAATTTTGGCTCAAATCTTCTTCTTATACTTATTATTATTATTATTATTATTATTATTATTATTATTATTATTATTAGGCTGGTTTTACCCATAGCAACATGGGTTTTCGAGACCGGTGAACAAATGTATTTTCTGGATTAATAGAGTATGAGGGAGTAGCCTATTTTTATATAACACTATACTTGACCTTATTGTCAGACAGGAACCTTAAAAACCTCGTGTTAACAGATCACCTTGACTCCATACGATGAGAATGTTTTGACGTGTATGCATGCAGTCCAATCAGTGTGCCATCCCCAGATTCCTGCCTCATGAGAAGGGCCCTGTCTCGGGGCTTGTAGGGCCGTCCAACATATTAGTGTTTTCCGTATGCAGATCAACATGGAGAGACAGTCTGTGTAATTGAGTACCGTTTCCTTTATGTCCCGACTAGTGAGCAAATGTTTATTTATTTTATTTTTTTTTAGATGGTACACCCTCTGACATACCACATCACAATCAAAGCACTGACTTAATAAAACATGCCCTGTCATTGTAACTGAGGATGAAATGGCTTTGAACCGCTGTCTTGAAGTCTCCACCAATCCCATCCAATCCCATCCCATAGTTCTTGTTATTAAAGCTCACTTCTCTTTTATTCAAAGGGAAACGTCACTTCCCACACCAAAAAGGACGGTTGGCAAAATGCGAGCCTGGGATACGAGTGCAATGTTTTAGCTTGCCATGTAGATAAAGGGAACCTAAGCATATAGTTAATTCAGTCATTAAGTACACGTTGTTATCCAGTGTGATGGGCGTCATATATCAGTGCACGTCAATGAGTACTACTGAAACACAGCCGTGAATGAAATGATGCGCACGACAGCCTTCAAAATAGGTCTGTTTTTTTTGTTTGTTTGTTTTTTTGTCCGAAGAAACCCCTTTCCCCCCCCCCCCCCCCCCCCCGAACTAATACAAGCAGCGATGACTCGTCCATCTTTCTTGTTTACTGCATCACATTTCAGGTGCTGCCCCTTTATTCATGCGAGCTTTGTCAAAGACACCGTTTCATCACATCCTGATTTGTAATCTAGACAGCCTGTAAATGCACCGGTGCTAATTCTGCCCGACGATAAATCTGTGCAGGACAGGTCCGTCTCCTCCACTTTTGATAATGACAGACACTATTTGGAAGGAAAGAAGAAGGGGAAGAAGAAGAAGAAAAAAAAAGATCGAGACACATCAAAACAATGACGAACCTGACACGATACACACCCTGGGCATGTCTTGTTTGTTAATCTCCATGCTGTAGCACCTGTGTCAAACTCTCTGCTTTTGCTTTTCCGAGTTCCTTCCCCCCCCTCCACAAAAGCAGATGATCTGGAGAGGAATAGCTTTGTTGTATTCTCCTGTTTTATTCATTAGTATTCCAGCTGACAAACACGGTTGGCGTTTAGCAGCACCGGCGCGCCGGTGCCTAGATAACAAGACCCCGTTGGCCGTCAGCTCCTTCGGACGAGCCGGTTATTACAGACGACAACGCTGACTTTTGATGTATATTTTAGTTTTACCCGTCCTGTTTGGATGTTCAGATGCACGAATACTCGTACCACGGTTCTGTTGAATGCTCGGCGATTCTGATTTGTCAGAAGGCATCGGCCGATTTTCTATAACGGCAGCCCTGGCGAGATTCCGGGCGCAAGGTTTACACGGACGCTCTCGTTTTAACAACGATGTGCAACAGCTCACACAGGGACTTGTATGGTGGACACGCCACGGAAAAGGAGATGGACAGTGCGTGCGATTGTTGATATGGTGAAGTTTTCTGCTTAGCGTTTTTGAAAGGAGTTTCCAGTGGCAGGGAAAGACTTGAGGACAGAGGATGCATTTTAGTCTTGCTGACTTTGTGAGAGCGGCCGGTCCAGGGGAAATGTTTACGTATGGCGACAACATCCTAAGCAAAAAAAACAGCGTTCTGTAATCAATAAAATATTGTTGGCGTTGGAAAATTGGGAAATCACCCCCATCGTCATTTATTATTTACTTTGACATTAAAAGCATTTGTAATAACAATGGACTTGTGCTTATTGTACCTTATTGTATCTTTTTGTTATTTTAAACCGTTGATTCAAAACCGTGTCCCCCTCCTTGGTTCGTTTTTGTTGAGCGTTTTGATTCCACTGAATTGCAGTGGCTGGTCTTTCCTTAAAAGCCCCGTGTGTTAACCTCAGCAAGACAATAAATGATACCGTAACCGTAAAGTTTAACATTTTTTACCGACACACTATTGATCGATTTGGTTCAACGTAAAATAAAACCGCGTGCTAACAGATGTCTGCTCCGAGGGCGCTACCTCCCAGCCCCACCCCCGATATTCTCTTAGAACGGTCGTCAGATTTTGAGAGAAGGCTCGATGAATAGACTAAAAGTCATTCCTCGTGTCGGGTTAATTAGTCCCACGTTTGAGCAGTTTCACTGCAAAAGAGATCCTTGGCGAACTTTTATTGGTTTACCAGTAAATAATGAGACATGCCAATGGTATTCGCATGTCCTTGACTCTTTGGAGCCCGTTCATTTTAATCATCGAGATGGGAGGGGGGGGTCGTATTAGGCCATTTTCATGTTTGCAGGAGCTCCAAACTGTGGAGCCAGGGCCGGACTGGGACATAATTTCAGGCCGGGAGTCTCGAACTCATCCAGGCCACCCCGTGCACCCTCAACAAATTTTGAATCCACCGACAACCCTATTTTTTTCTTTCCTAAATTCAGTGTATTGCACACGGGTATGGCCATCCCATAAAAACCTAAACAAGAAACCTAGAGTTGGTGAAACTGTCCTAATTTATATCCGCTTACATGGATGTGCCAAGGATTTAACACCAGAAGTGCAGAGCTAGTAAAAAAGCTAGCAGTGACTCTACTCCTCTACATAAAAGCCTGCATTTCTACAGTAGCGTACATTTTTCGTGAATGCTATGAACAGGACCGTCTTCACATCTAAATTCCTTTGAGTTAAAATGAATGCATCGCATTAGGGCATTGTTGTTGTTGTTGTTTGTTTTTTTTTTTTTTTTAAGACTTAAAAATACTTAAAATAACCTGAGGTTTAACCACACTGTATTTCATACAAATATATTAAAGCGTATTTAATTTCTCTTCATTGACCTGTACCGGTCCTCTCAGGTTGACCCCGACGTGTGACCTCTGCACAGACCCGATACCAGGTGAACCCTCGCCACCTTATTGTGAAAAATAGGAGGAAAAGGTGGTGTTATTTTTTCCCCAACCTCACATATGGACAGACCTAATTTTCTAAACGGCGTGAATATCTGTTCGCGCGATGCTAACTACATCCCGACGGTATCGATTTAGAAGAAACCTTATATTGAACACGATGTTCCCTTTCATGACTCCTAGCTTGGAGATGTGTTTGTCGCTGCTTGCCGTAGCTGTACGTGTAATCTCAACGTTTAAAAGAATACATTTGGATATTCGTCTGCTAAATTACTCGGCGTTATAACTGAATAGATAAAGCTTGTCCTTTACCATATTTCGAGTGACGGTAGTGATGGTGCTAACGTTTGCTTGCGGTGAAACGGAGGTTAATACTTGTTTAGCTACGTTAGCAAACACAAAGCGACAGTATTTACAGATGAGACTGACCTGCACTTGAAGCCCCGATTTCCGGTCGATAATTTTATGACGTTTTCGCCGTTTCTCTTTACGTGCCCTTTCCTTCTCTGTGCAGCGACGACTGTGTTCCGAACCGTTCGCCGGAGCTGAGGAGAATGGTAGCGTTGCAAGTCGAGACTAACAGGTTCATGATGTATCATCGATTTATTATCAAGTCAGAAAGGATCTCTTGAACGCATAGGACACGCAATAATATAAAAATAAAAGTAAAATAAAAAAAAAAAAAACGGCAAGGCAGCGGGCCAGATACGTTGGCCAGTCCGGGCCTGTGTGGAGCCCAAGTAGGAGCTCGGAGTAATAAAGCAATGGCACTGGCAGCCTCTAGCTGGAGCATTGTTCATGCTGCTCCTGATTTGCAGTTAAAGGTGTTTTTTTTTTTTTTTTTCGGAAGGCTGGTTTCCTCAGTCATGGTGTGACTGGAGACCCTATACCCTATCCAAACCACACGCACACACACATACTGCAGGTGCTGGGGCTTAATACCCTTTCTTCAGAAAGCTGTTTACAAGAATTGCCATTTGTAAGGGGCGGGGGGGGGGGATTTTCTAATCACAATCGTTCCATTTGTGCCAAGGATGAATGTTCTTTTCTCAGGGCCTAATGGCATTAGATGAACGTACTGTTCCATCACTAAAATGTCCTCCTTTTAAGTATTAGATTCATCTCACGTCATGCAAGATAAACGGGCTCTCTGCAGGCAACTTGCCTGACCCGCCCGTCTACCCATCAAGCCTTGGAGAGAGGCACATCCCGATGATGTCTATGGATTACGGACGTCACGCAGATTTTTATTGATTGATTTATTTATTTTTACATTTCAGTATAGACTGGAGCTTTGATGAAGACAAAATGGCTGGCGCGGGAAAAACTCCTATTCCGAGTCATGTAACTCGTATTTCCTGCTCTCGCTTGTGCTCTTAGATGTGTACCCTTCAGCAGCGTAAGATTAGCGTCTTGACAAAACAGAAGCTTTATTAATAAGCGAGTTGTCGTTAGCTGCAGGAAAACGACACGAGAAGATGAGAGATTTTTGTTCGTCAGCAAAATATCTTTGAGGCTAGTAATTAAGGAGCTGTGAGAACTTACCGAAACGGGAACACAAATGGATTAGCCGGGGAGAAAAGTTTTCCTCACGGAGCTGAAGTATCGTTATCCTGCTCCAACCTCAAAGAGAAGCTTGCTTTTAACTCTGTGTTCGAAGATAATTGCGCAGTGATAAAGAAGGCGATATTCTGTTTACAGCGCTAGTAGACTGCACAGACGTTGCCCAATTAGACCGCTTTCTCGTGTCAAGGTCTCAGAATTGTTCCGCATGATCACTGAATGTTTTGCTTCCCTGTGAGAGTCACTACAGTGGCATCCGCGGACAGTGGTCTGATTCGAGTCCTTCCAGCATGCTTCAACTGCTTATGCGGGGCAAAAATCTGTCCGCTAGCCCGCCGGGCATGTGCGATATAACCGTCAGTACGTTTACACGGACGACGATAATCCGACGTTAACCCCGATTAAGACGATACTCTGATTAAGAACCCGCCATGTAAACGCCGATTTTTGATGACCTTAATCTGATCAAAGTCACACTCGGAGTAAACACAAATGGAATTAAGACGTGTGGAGCGTTCATGTTTTAGTCGCATTGTCGACGTGCGTTACAGACACTTACACACCTTAATCACGCTATTAACGCCGTGTGAGAGTTTTCACCGCATTTTGTGACAGGACACGTGCGCACACGGCAGCGCTCGACCGTCTGACGGCAAACAAGAGAGCACGGCCGCGTCCCAATCCGCGTACTTATCTACTATATAGTAGGAGAAATACATGTATGTCGGCTGCTATATAGACAGTAAGAACGCGGTTTGGGACGCAGCCCACGGCTTCAAGCAGTCGTCTATCTGCACGTACAGCACGACTGATAATTAACCGCACTTGAAGCGTTCGTAAAAATTTTCAATAAAAACACCCAAAACTGTATACGGTACCCTAACGAAGACCAACTGTGAAATTCCGGAGGGACGTCGGACAGCGTGGACGTAACGGGGACGCGATGACGTGTGACATTAATCGCTCTATGTTCTATAACATGTAAAACGGGAACATGAGAGGAATCTTCTAAACGTGACTCATGTAAACGCCTTAATCACAACACTGTCTTATTCAGAATAAGGTCCGTAATTAGATTACCGCCGTCCGTGTAAACGTAGTCCTTGTTATATCCAGTGACGTTTACTGCAGGTTATATTAGATTACCAGACTCGCCAGCCCTTAAGTATTTTGAAGAGGAGTCCACGTGTATGAGTGATCACTCAAAAATATGCCAAGAGTAGTCTTTCCCTTTATAGTAATATGAGAGATGAGCCAACTGACATGTAAATCTGGAACGATTTGCTCAGGTGTTATGAACCTGTCATGGTAAATAGAGAAGAATAATTAACGTGAAGTAAAATCTATTGATGTACGTTCATCTTGGCTAACGTTAGACAAGTATATATTTAGCGTCAACTTACTATAATTATTAGGGATTTAAAACATCTCGGCCAAAAAGCTCTTTCGGTTTCTCGTCGAAGGAGAAAAGAGGATTTTTGACCCCAGAAATTGATTTGGGCTGACAATGAAGTGTCAAAACGGTTAAAATATTAATGGGGATGATAATTATAATGTTTTTTTGTTGTTGTTGTTTTGTTTTGACTGGCACTCAGTACTTGTTTTGCTCACTGCTGAGTAGCATTAACGGAGAAAATGTCGGCCGGGTGAACATTATACAACAGAGGTCTGGAAAGGATTGCATCGGATTAATTTTTTTAAAATACCGATTACTGTACATCACTGCAGAACCACTTAAAAGAATCCTCCGTGCAACTGTTTTCAAGGTTGCCAAAGTTCCCAACTGCACAGCTGACTATGTTGTTATCCTCCCCTCCTCTCTTTTAAAAGTGGAATGGTGGAAATGCCCCTCTTCCTCTCCTGGATGATTAAAATGTTTATTGCGATATGTTAAAATGGATAATTGCATCCGCGCAGTCCCAGGGTTGGGTTTCCCCAGACACCTAATCGACGAGGCGAAGCACGCCAAACTAGTTAGGTAGTTGAGTGCACTAATACAGCCTAGTCAGTCTGTCTAGTGCAAACCGATGTGCGTAGTGCCTGTAAGGATTTAGAAAGAGTAGCATCGAGGTACATCTCTCACGAGGGAAGAGTCCAAGCACATGCAGAACTTCTTTATTAAAGACAACACGGGGAACAGGCTCGAGAAAACAAACACGAGGAGTAGACACGCTAGGAACCGGGATTAATAAACTTAATAAACTTGAAATTAAACACTAAGAAAAATATAAATAAATAAAAAAACAGTGCAAATAGCACAAGCATAACAAGATATTAAAACCAGAACTCAAACATAACCTGATGAGAGGTAATGCTCCAGCAACTAAGGAAGAAACGCAGGGAACTTCAAGAGCGCGCTAGCCAATCGGGGAAATGCGAAACACAGGAGTAATGTTACATAGGCGGAGTCGGAAATCGCATACCGTGACGGTACGTACTATCCGGTATGCGTGTGTAGTACGAAGACAATCCCAGACATACTACTTCCGCCATGTTGGCATTGTCATGTGACCTTCGACGTCATCAACAACACGTTAAAATTCCACCAGATTAAAGCAACCGCGCTAGGTGCAAAATGCCCACCAGGAACGTTAACTGAATTAGTCATTTAATGTGGGCGGGGTTAACAGGCTGAGGTTAATTTGTTGCCGTTAGGCTGGCCAGCAAAGGCATGATTGAGATCACAAAAAAAGGTTTCAAACGCTATTTTCTTGTTTAAACCTTCGAGTTCACGTTTTATTCGGGTATTGTTAAACAAGTCCCGTTTCAGCAAGGTCGTCTTCCACGATTGTGGTTGGTTTTTTTTTTTTTGGTTTTTTTCCCCGGGCTCGTCCGCACCATTCCCGTTGCATTATGGGATTTTTGACTCGCGTGGTGTCCATCATTTGCAAGGAGCAAAATCTCGCCGGAAGCAGTACGCCATCCGGGTATTTCTCACCTACAGTTTCTCGTCTGCTGAGAATTCGGACATACTACCTCTTCGGAGTGCTGCTTTTTGCCTAGTGTATAGTGTAGTAGGGTGGTATGCGATTTCGGCTGCAGCCACTGAAAAGGTGGGGGCAACAGAGGAAGAAGTTCTACATGGGCAACAGTGGTGCCCTCTAGTGGTGTAAGGCGGAATTGCCTCAGGCGGCCGTGACGGCATCACATCACAAGAACATGTTGCTTCAGTGTACATATGGAGTTAGGTAGGTAGGGTTTTGTCGTTCTCTGGTTGTTGAAATGTTGGTGACCACGAGTTTTCTGGGCCTACTTGTCCACGGTGCAACTTGTAAATAAAAGAGCCTGGACATGTCATTGTCTTGTCTTGGGAGTCCGGGCTAGTGATCTGTCCACTCCTGCATTACCAGTGCTTCTACTCTGAAGGCTAACATGCTGCTGATTCCATCTCGATCTCGAAAAATCATGATTTTCACGTGCACTGTAGAAAAGCATGTTCATAACCCAAGTTATCCTTGGCTTCTTATTCTTACGTGAGTACCGTCTGCACTCCTGCTATTCAAATGAGTTGCCTCTGCTAAGCAGAATTCAGGTTGAGTGTGAATTAAGTCACATTTGGGCCTCCTTTGTCGATATCCTCAGGATGAAACGGTCCCTGTGGCAGTTGCGGTGGCCAGCAGAGCAGAATGGACCACTGCGGCTTAAGCAGTCGACATGAGTCATTAGTCTTGTCTGTTGGGCTTCCCGACTGTTGCTTGGCTGCTTTTGAAAAATCCTCCAGCTCGCGCTAGTGATGAATAGTGCAGGGCTTGGAGCTACTGAGTGCCAGGCCAGTTCAGACACCGTCTGACCGGAGGAGGATGTAACCTCGTGCAAAGGAAACAGTAGTAGGTTGGAAGTATTTTGTAAGCAAAGAAAACATTTGCTCGACATGCAGATCACAGGTTTAGTGATGCAAGAGGAGAGCTGTTTTTCTATCAGGCTGTTGCATATGCCATTAGAAGGCTTGTATTTCTGAGTTTTGCAGAACGAAGTGCGTTTTCCAATGAAAGTGCACAAATACCGTATTGTCACTGATATTTACATCAATTAAGTTTTTTTTTTCTTTTTTCCCTTCAACTATAGACTAGGGTTCTTGTTCCTTGCACTACTGAGAGAAACGGTATGTTTGGTAAAATCTTGGCTTGGAGACCTGCTCTTATTGGTGGAAAATAACACGGTTACCTTTCTTGAGCCTCTTTAAGTCGTTTTTTGTTTTTTTTTGATAGATTCTGCCCAAACCCTTCACGTTATTTTAGAATGAACTAAGAATTTTTAGGAACTTTAGAAACAAAGAGTGATTAGTATGAAGAACGTGTAAGAGACAGGACCGCCATATATAGTTTTTCGTAATATCTCCAGTAAAATTCGATTTGCCGGCGTCGTATTGTACCAAACCAACTTACTTCGGCTTGGGTTCATTTATAACTTCCAACTTCTTCGCCGCTCCAACTTGGAGTAGGTCCCTGTAATAATCCATGCAGCATTTCCAGTGGAATAGCAGTGGTCCCTTGCTCACAGAGAGATTTTCTAGCTGGACTCACTTCTACAGAGTCGATGACTATTTCAACCAATAATTGAAGTATAAAGTATTTAACTTTGGTTAAAGGTATAGACCAATCTGGCAGTCAGTAAAGAAGTTTGCTTGTTATATATTACTTATTATATTCCACAGAACAAGACTCGTGCCTCATGTCCAGCTGGAATTAAGTTACAGTTCCACCTTCTTTAAAATTGTGTGTGATGTGACTTCATTCACATGGTAATGATGAAGTGCAGGGATTTACTGTCAGAAATGAACCACGCTCGTCTTTGTGCCTGAAGAATTTACCTTGAAATCAATATTGTTCAAATGACTGTCAGCAAAATGAAGCACAGGGATTTGCATCTAAAGCTCTCCCCCAGCATTTCAAGGTCCACACTGCGGCCTTTAAACTAATTTGAGCCGAGGCACGTGGTGACTTTTATGTTGTGTGTATCGAGGATGATGATTATCATCATGTGCAGTGGTGAAATTCTATCGAGGAGAACTTGAGAACTCAAGCTGGCGTTCAACTCCGTAATACAACAGTGGCCTAGGTAGTGTATGTCACTTGTTTTTTTTTTTTTTGGTACAACGTGTTCTTGCTTCACAAGCTCTGCAGGTGTTTTCTATCAAAACGCCAAGGCTCCGGATGGGACTTTGTTTATCCAAGTCCTGTTTGTGAGTACTGGTACGTATAAATGTTCTGTATGCTCGTCATTGCTTTTCACAGCACCTCAGAAAACTTGGCAAAGGAGGAAGCTTGTGAAGTAGGCAGATCTGTCAGCAGACAATACAACTTGTGAATGTTCCTCTGACACATTGACATGCACACTGGCAAGCAGCCAAAAGCTGGCACGAAATCAGCCCTACCAACCTTAAATATTCAAGGTAGTCAGTAAGAATCTATTTTTATAGATCATTCCCCAGACACATTCCATGATTAGGCAAGACCAATCTCCCAGGCAGTACGTTGATGTATCTGTAAACTTATGACTTGTCTTGCAGCAGAACCGTCACAGCTGCTGTTCTAGAAAATTAACCAACACCCTCTGACCGATCAGAATCGAGAGCTCAGTAGCAGCATTTATTCACCGTAACATTAAAACCACCTGCCTGATGTTGTGTAGGTCCTGCTTGTGCTGCCAAAAACAGCACTGACCTGTCAAGACCTCCTCCGAAGGTGTGCCGTGGTATCTGGCACCGAGACGTTAGCAGCAGATCCTTTAAGTCCTGTAAGTTGTGAAGTGGAGCCTCCGTGAATCGGACTTGTTTGTCCGGCACGTCCCACAGATACTCGATTGGCTTGAGATCTTGGGAATTTGGAGGCCGAGTCAACACCTCGAACATGTCATGTTCCTGAAACCATTCTTGACAATTTTTGGCAGGGCGCTCGTTCATAAGTCTGCAACAATGTTTAGGTGGGTGGTATGTGTCAAAGTAACATCCACTTGAATGCCAGGACCCAAGTTTCCCAGCAAAACATTGCCCCGGGCATCACACTGCCTCCGTTAGCTTGCCTTCTCCCCATAGTGCATCCTGGTGCCATCTCTTCCCCAGGTAAAAGACGCACATGCACCCGGACATCCACATGATGTAAAAAAAAACAAACAAACATGATCCATCAGACCAGGCCACCTTTTTCCATCGCTCCATGGTCCAGTTCTGATGATCATGTGCCAGTTGTACACACTTTTCACGGCGGACAGGTGTCAGAATGAGCACTTTGACCAGTCTGCGCCTAGACAGTCCAATACGCAGCAAGTCCCACTGCAGTGTGTGCTCTGACACCTTTCTATCATAGCCAGAATGAACTTTTCAGTGCTAATTTGTGCTACAGTAGCTCTTCTGTGGGATCGGACCAGACAGGCTAGCCTTCGCGCTACCCTATGTGCGTCATTGAGGCTCGGGTGTACATAACCCTGTCACTGGTTCACCAGTTGTCCATCCTTGGACCACACTTTCTAGGTACTAACCAGTGCATACTGGTAACACCCCGCACAAGACCTGCTGTTCTGGAGATGCTGTGACCCACTCGTCTAGCCGTCAGAATTCGGTCCATATTAAAGTTGCTCGGGTCCTTATGCTCACCCCTTTTTTCCTGCTTCCAACTCATCAGTTTTGAGAATCGACTATTCACTTATTGCCTAATATAGCCCACACCTCGACAGGTGCAACCGTAATGAGATAATCAACATTATTCACCTCACCTGTCAGTGGGTTTTGATGTTATGACTTAGCGGTGTACATGGTTTTGATGTGTGCATGTATAGATATGGTCTATTGACTTTAAATTGCATTTTAGAGACACCGTTCATGTGTCTCGAGAGAGTATGTTAAAGATCTTGACGACGGTGTATTAAAGAACTTGACATTGTTGACTACAGATAATGGGAGCACAAACGTAACCAGCCAATCGTAGGCCGTACCTCTTAATGGGACCATGGATGAGGACGCACCTGGGTGGAAAAGGTTTTTCCAGGGAAGGACGGGGCCACAGCATCATGAGCCATTTTTATTGTTGAGTAAAGATGCGGCAGTGCCGAGATTGTGACACCTCCTCCAGCAGAAACGGATTAACCCAAGACAAGCATGTTGCCAGGGTGAGGGATGAGGGGGCCACATCTCTGAAATAAGCACTAGCACTCCTGGGAAATCAAAGTCGGGCAGCCAGTGCTGGGGCGCCACATGCCTACAAGACGCAACCATAGTAAATCACACATCATAGTCTTTATCTGGAAAATATTTCCCCCGAACTTGCCACCTAAATCACTCTATTTCTCCAAATGTGGGCAAATATGCACTCTCTGTCATGCTTGTTCTCCCTTGCTCTCTGTCTGCTGTGTGCTGTTTCCCTTTTACAATTGGATTATTTTAGGGGGGTTTTCCACAGAAGTATACTGTATATTTCTGTAGTCGTGGTGTTTTTAAAGTGAAAACTGCATTTTTCTGGTTCCCCATGAGAACCATAGCTCCCTACAGTATTTGTGTTTTCACCTTCCATATCATTGTTGGGGGCGAAACGGAATATAAACATACGGACAAACCCCAAAACGACGACACATGGGGAAACTGTTCTTTGACTGACTGTTCTTTTAACATACTTAACAAGCAGACTGATGTTCTCGGTCATACTCTGTACATGCCCTCTGACCTTTAGGATTCCTAAACAGGCAGATCTCTATTCCTGTTCTAAAATGTTCATCATTCCTGGAAATTGACATCTCGGATAAACTTCTGTAAGCGTTTAGCTCGTCTAGATCCAGGACGTTTACGCGTTCTTGCCTGTGGACCTTTCGTTCGCGTGGTACGTCCGTCCATTTCACGCGTGTCCAGTTGGCCTGTTGACACGTATTCGATGCGACGCGTGGTCCTCGAAAGAGGCCGCGACCTTCCGACGTGCGTAGGGAGTTCTGGAAGACGTGAGGCTAAACATAATCAAAAGTGATGTCTCCAGTCCATTTCTCGTCAACGGGCTCCTTTTGGAAAGGCACATTTCACCAAGATGCACCTAATGATGTGGAAAATGCGGCTGAATTGATCGAGTTCTCTTCAGTTTTACTCACTGCTACAGGAAAGTCTATGTGTATTGTGGGAATGCATCAAACAAATGATTGATTTTTTTTTTAATTTTCTTTTCACCATAAGGTGATTTCAATCAGGATGCACGTTACAAGCAGACAGTGCACCACCAGTGTACTGGTAATACACATGCCCAGTCAACAAAGTGATTAGTGAAGGTGTAATCATGTAGTCAGGTCTTGCTGCAGTGTA
This sequence comes from Ictalurus punctatus, assembly GCF_001660625.3. NCBI lineage: Eukaryota > Metazoa > Chordata > Actinopteri > Siluriformes > Ictaluridae > Ictalurus > Ictalurus punctatus. The sequence continues at coordinate 4,370,289 of NC_030443.2, forward strand.
GCATGTGTATGTGCAGCTTGTCTTGACAACAAGCACGTTTGACCTCGATGACCATCGGAACCATTATATAGTACTGGCAGTCACGTCCATGACGCACAACAGGTTCGGGTCAAGCAGGAGTTAATGGCACTGAACGCGTCATCAGTCAGCAGACTCGAAATATATATGGGACTCGGAATACATATCCTATAAAACAGGAGGCCACATTTATATTCGGGATCTGTCTGTCGTATATGTATTACCGCTGCTTAAAATGCCGTCTTTTTGCCAATGTCAAAGTGCAAGTTTTCTGGTGCGAAATACCACCCACGTGTATGTGTATTAGGGGGCGTAAGTGAATACGAATACATCATTGATGGAATTTTTAAAAAAAACGGTATGGACAGTAAGGGGTGTGCTTTTTATGCCGGGTTCTTTCGAGGAGTTGCGAGGTTTTTACTTCAATGTAAACCGTTTTAAAACTGTCATGTAAATGGTCTACGTTTATATAGCGACTTTTATAAATCCTTAAGGGTTCTACAAAGCGCTTTACACTTTTCTCATTCTCACACACACACTCGGACCAGGCCCTAGCCTGCCATTGGGAGCAACTTGGGGTTCAGTGTCTTGCCCTGAATGTGGCATGTGGAGACATGTGGGCCAGCCCTGTGTTTAGTAGACGAGCCGCGCTACCACCTGAGCCACTTCTGCCCCACAGTTTGTGGGGAGGTTCAGCTAAAAGACCTGAAACTAGCCCGAGATGTTCTCAGCGTTTTCATGGGAAACGAGATAACATTGGTGCGCGTTTCTGATTTGCGGTATGTATCCGCAATGCGCAGACTTTACACATGGAACCTGGCACCTTGTTCACACAATAAAGATCTGTCATTGTTATAACCATCAGAGATTCACGATTTGGTTTTTATTTATTTATTTATTTATTTATTTATTTATTTAGGTAGTGATTTGCTCCAGCAGCCCAACCGAAACGCTGCCTTCCTGAGCGCCAAAATAAAACCATATTCCTACCATATTTCTGTACAAACAATAGAAATGCTTTTATTTATAGTGCCGTTGCTCCATATAGCTCACTCAGACGGTGCACTCTGCTCAGAGCGGCATATCTCTGCTGGCTCTCCAAAAATAATCAATGAAATATTTGTGTACACATCGCGTGTCTTTTTAATTTAATTTAATTATCCTTAAATGATAATTTTCCATCATTAAAAGAATATCTTCCTGGAAGATTTTCCGCCCGGGTCGGCTGTGGCTCAGGTGGTAGAGCGGGTCATCCATTAATCGTAGGGTTGGCGGTTCGATTCCCGGCCCACGTGACTCCACATGCCGAAGTGTCCTTGGGGGCGAGACACTGAACCGCAAGTTGCTCCTGATGGCAAGTTAGCGCCAGGTGTGTGAGTGTGTGTGTGTGAGAGAATGGGCGAATGAGAACCAGTGTAATGCGTTTTGTAGAACCGTTAATATAACCTTAACACGCTATATAAGTGCAGACCATTTACCAAGTCATATGTGCGTTACACCAGAAGTACTCAGAGTGCATCCAGCTTTATAGAAGATTCTACTGGCAGGTCCAGTGAAGTTTTCTGATCTTTCCAGAATATAGCAAACCTGAAAACTAGACATTACATCGATAGAAGATAGAAAGCTTGCCAGAAAGTTCCACAGGACATCTGGTTCAGGAGTTGAATAAAGTTATGTAATTTAAAAAACAACAACGAAGAAAGGAGTGAATGAATTCATATAAAGATGGTTTAACCTGGCATCAGATTGCAGAGATAGTCATGAAGAGAATCTGTCACTGAGCTCATGACGTTTTCAGCTAATGACCACAGCTCTGAGGAACAGTAGGAGTTTGCACCTAAGTGCAGCGCTAAACGTGTAATTCTACATTATGAAATTTTTATTGTTTAAAAGTATGTTTTGTTTGCCAAAAATGCTGTGTTAATTTTGTTTCATAGATGTTTCGCTTCATGAATAATGACGCAGGATATGGCTGTACTGACCTCATATTGTTCGCCCTATCAGAAGATGACGTGTTTGAACCTCGACCATGACCTGGAGCCAAGGGAGCAAAATTGGCCAAACTCACAGGGTGGTTGGGACTGGCTCTCTCTCCCCCCATCAATCCCGGTGACCCTAGCCAATTGTGTATGCGGAAGAGGGCGGATAGTGCTTTCCTCCAAGTTCCTCCCCTGTTGATCGCCGTTGTAAGAAAGTGGAGAGCTGGAACGGTGGGTGGGATTTGGCAAGACCAAATTGGTGCGAAAATGGGGTCTGCACTTGTAACAATATACTTTTGTTAACCTGGGCTGTCTCTAAATCTGCTTTAGTGCAGATCCATAAAAGACAACGGGCAAATGTTTGCTATGCAGATCCGGAATGGATATAGCATGGATGTCGTGCTGCGTTCCCATCCAGTGTACCGTTATTGTATGTGGGACCACTTGTATGAACTGTCTGCAGTGTGTGTTGCATGCATATGGGGCCTAATATTTCTATCACTTTTGACAGACTGTCACACACTGGTTCATATATCTCCCAGCAGCGGCTCATTCGTGCCGACTAGTGACACACAGACTCTCTAATGCCTTCTGCCTGCACATATGTTTGCACTTGACTTGAAAATCAGCAGTTAAGCCTTCAAACTCACTTGTATTTGATTTCTGTCTGAACAGGCATGGTGGATATTGCTAGGACAGACTATATATAGTATGCACTCATACTTTCTTGTACTTGTGCACATCATTTCGCCAGCAGTTCCTGCCTGTTGGTGGGCCCACCTTCAGTTTCATTTCCCCACGCCATCACGACTTTATCAAAAACCCAGGCGTGTGAGGGTAAGCAGCAAGGTGCATTTATCATCTGGCACCTGCTAAGCCTGGCTCGGTTCGATAATGTAATTTGTTAAGTAATAATTGCTGCACCTGGGGAGCATTCTTGCATATTAACGTTGTCTTTTGCAAGGTGTTCAATCATTTCTGAGTGGAAGTCCAACACGACACAGTCAACCCATAGCTCAACCCCATGCTCAGCGTTCATAACGGTGAAATTTAAGAAGCTCCACATTTCACTCGCCTGCAGAGAAAATGGCACGTATGCTGCCAAAAACTAGTTACCCCGTGTTAATGAGTGAATATTGCGCAGCTGCTCTTCGCTATAAACTTCTTTTGTTGTCGAGGCTCAGATAAAGTTTGCACAGGTTTAATAGAGCATTGCACTCGCTCTGTGCATAGATGCTAAGAGGTTCTTGCATTTTGTTCTCCGAGCTCTACGTAAGTTCATCTGTACAGCTGGGGCCTCTTCAAGTGGGTCAGTCCCCCCGCCCCACCCCACCCCACATGTTGCTGGTAATTGCTTTCAAATGGGCGTTCATCTGTAGCCTGAATTGAACTCGGAAGCTGCGAAGCTGCGCATTGAAATGCTAATGATGAACCTCCTTTCCCACAAAGCCCATCTTTTGTCATCCCTAAGTTGTTTTCCTCTCTCGCACGAGGACTCCGCTCTCTCAGCCATCAGCGCCTTTAAGACTCCCTTAATTACGAGCTTCTTAACTGAAAGTGGAGTCTCATGTTGTCAAAGGCGAATTAAGGATGTGACCGATAAGTCTCGCACCTTTTTTCAGAGGCCTCATGTGTTCGCTGGTGGCGTTATATCGACTTTGAATGGTTGTCTTTTGTTCAACGATTGAATCCAATATCGTGCTATTGAAGTTGATATGAAAGGGGATTTGCACCACGGCCAGTGCCTGTGGAAATAAGTCTTGCTTCTCATCCAGCTCATTAGTGACTTGGACCATTATGATTAGTCGGGGAGTTAAATCGGGTGTGTAAGAACGCACGAAACACCAAACTGTGCTTTAGCTATAGTGTATAGCACCGGCGTTACCCATCCCTCGCTGTAGTGGTGTTATAATAGTGGCATAAATGAAGCAATAGTTTGACAGCTGGTCGACAAAAACACATATAAATGTAAAACTGCACATGGCTCTGTTTCTAATGATAAATGAAGCAATACATTACAGCACGGTGAAATTCTTTTCTTCACATACCCCAGCATGTCAGGAACCTGGGGGTCAGAGCTCAGGGTCAACCATGATACGGCGCCCCTGGAGCAGAGACAGGCTCAATGGCCCAGCAGTGGCAGCGTGGCAGTGCTGGGGCTTGAACCCCCGACCTTATGATCCGTAACCCAGAGTCTGGTAGTACTTGGGGCTTGAACCCCCGCCCTTCGGATCAGTAACCCGATCAGAGCCTTAACCGCCAAGCCACCAGTTCTCACCACTGCACCGCACTAGCCAGAGGCGATCAGACTGAATGTGGAGAATAATGCACTGACCGAAAACACAAGCTCGATCCAGGCTCTCTACTTTATCGGAAAAACTAAACCAAATGGAAGGGATCTTGATATTTTATTTACCGCATACATAAGAGTAAAAACTCCCCAATGCCCGGTTAAGCACCAAAGAAAAATTTGTTTATTAAAAAAAAAGTGTAGTATTTGAATATAACAAAAGAATTGCTTGTTGCAGTGCTATTAGCTAACATGCGGTAAAGCAAATCAAACGAAGACAAAAAGAAGCTGTGTAGGAATTGGTTAGGAATGACACTAATTAGGATATTTAGAACATTATGAACTGTCGGTATTTTTCCGCCGAGTTGTGGTTTCTGGCTTTGATTGTTCTCCAGTGATATTTCATTGCAAGTTACAGTTACATAACCGGTCTAATACTAGCCTGTTCGATACCTCAAGTTGGTCATCTTTAGATCTCGTTTAAAAACGACATCGGTGTAGTAGATATATAGGGTGTTGAATACCAAGGTGGATCACAGGGGAGGCGACATGCTGCAGCCTTTGCTGTATGCCAGTAATAAATCTTTATCTTGACCACGTGCGAGCCATCTATAGGGATTAGATGTGAGGTGAGCACGGGCCACTCCAATCTTATCTTCTGTTTACGGCTGCACGATGGGACACACTTCTTCAGAGGCGGTGTGAAGCTCTCTCCCTTCGGCCTGGAGTCAGTGCTTGTCCTAGATTTATTGTTCCCTCCTCTTACCTTTATCTCTCTCCTTCTCCGCGTTCCCGTCTTCAGCACGCTTTTCTCATCCTCATTTTCTTCCACTCGCAAAATTCTATTTCATCGTCCCGGCCATGGGATATATTTCAAAACACGGCGACATGATAAAGCCGAGGGGAAACGGTCCCTCCCCAACAGCTCACTTCAGTGTAGCGTGCGACATTTTACTTCCATGGTGCCTATTACATTTGGCACGGCGCCTAGTACCCGCGCGCTGCGTCCTTGTTTTTCGGAATGCTTGAAGAAGGCTGTTTTTTAATGTGCGCTTTGCTCTGAGACAAATCTATATTTGCGATCTCATGCTGATAGTGAGATAGTGAGGGAATGGAAAAAAGTGATCTTGAGAAATGCTCACCGCGTTAAAGTGCACCTAATACGGTCTTTCAGATGTTACCTTTCGTGTAGTGTGTTATAGAGCTGTTTGTGAATGTAAAAAAAAAAAATCTGCCAAGTTCCGAAAATCAAAGCGCAGGACAAACGGAGTCATTGACTCTCAAATGAAGGAACCGATTCTGAACAGTGAATCGAGTCGTCAGTGATTCAGACTGACTTCCTGTTAGAATCTACGTCGGTTTGTAATAAAAAGCCTTTGACTGCTTGCGAACAGACGGAGCTGAAACTCGTTACGGTAGTGGGCGTTTCCTTTTTGAAACACGCTGACGGCGGTGGACCAATCACGACACACTGGGACATCTGACCAATCAGAGCAGACTATGCTCACTGAAAGGAGGAGGTTAGAACGAATCGTTTAGAACGGATCATTGAACGAATCGTTTGTGACACTGGGGGGGGGATTGAAATTATGAGCACCTGAAAGTTTATTTTTCACCTCGGATGCATGTAAATCTGTCGTATGAGACCTCTGAATAACCATAATAGGTGCGCTTTAAGAACCACGTATTTTATGCGACATCCAAGCGAACACACAAACAATTTCATTTGTCTTTTTATCTGATGAGGAGAACATCAGGCAGCAAGATGATGGAGGTAAATAATTGCCGCTGTCCCTACAACGTCCCGAAACCGTCCTGGGTGTGTTATATAATCTTTGCTAGCTGTTACTTATATGAAATCCTATTATCTCTGTGCTTCTGGAAATAGGCCGTCCAGACGTTTAGCTGAATATTACCAATCTACACAGAGTGTAGATTCTTAGCCATGATCCACGAGGGACGCTCACCACGCAGACACATTTAAAATTCTCAATGTGCATCCTCTTTTTTTATTAAAGTGAGAAAATCCTTCAGCTCAGAGATTTTGATCACAGTTCTGTTACGGGTGTCGAGTGGAGAAATTTATATCGGTCTGATTTTTTTTGTAAACAAATGAATATCATGTTAATATTAATCAATCTGTCAAATATTTCCCCGCTGCAGTACGACTTTAGCGTCCTCAGATGTCAATCATCATAGCAAACCCTAAATGATTTAAGAATGGACCACTGGTGACCGCACTGATTTTCTTCCTTCAGTGGACGTTCTGAGTGACTCACTCATCACACATTTAACGTCCTAAAGCGCACGTGGAAGTGGTGGTTGAAGATACATTAGTAGCCCTACATTAATTTATATATATATATATATATATATATATATATATATATATATATATATATATATATATATATATATATATATATAATATATATATATAATATAAAATATTCTTCATTCAGGACTGTAGTTTAATTCTGTGCTTTATGTGCATCCATAAATAAAAACTAATATATAAGTTTATATTATATAATCGTGTTTATGCATTACTTTTTATAAACGGTAAACAGTAAACTGAAGAAAGTCATTGTCGGTGATTCTGGGTATCCGGCTAAAGCTAGTGGCGGCGCATTACGCGCGTATGACGTCATGCGCCGTCGACTAGGAAGCGGCTTATACCTCCGGTTATTAAAAACCCGCTAGTGTTCCTTTTGAGACGATATTACCTTTCTAAACATCACACGCTAGACGGTAGAGTACGCAGTGCATAGTGTAAGTGTACAGTACTTCATTTGGGACACGACGTGAGCATTTACTCTTTCCGAAACGTGTTTCCGGAACAGGAGTGACGTAACGAGTAAACCTCCCCCGTGCCGCATGCAGACCGATTTTAATCCATAACGAGATCCGTTGACGGATTAGCTCTACTTTAGAAATATAAATGTTACTTAAAAAAATAAATACGTTCTTAATGTCCTCATGCTAGTTTACTGCATTTTGTGTATGTGCTAATTCTATGCCAAAAAAAATTCAACCCTGTTACAGTAGATTTATGAGCAACATGCAGCAATTGTCTGCAAAGAATCCAAGTTAAAAATCTTGTTGTTGCCTTTGAATGGTTAAGCGCGTGTTTTCTTAGATTCACTGTTGAAAATACGAAGAAAAAAAAGTTAATTTCAAGACATTTGTCAGCACAATCATGCAAATCACGCCAAAAAATGGGTCAAAATTGTCATAGGCAGTGTACAGACAGGAATGAGAAAACAGTAGAACCTAGTCAATATTGAGAGATGTTCCATTCCATGGACTTTTCCTTTCATCTGCTCACGCATGGCTTCATGCTCCGTTTGAAGTGGAAAAGGCTCCAATTTCCCTGCTCCCTCCACAACCTTTTCTCCTTGGACTCAGCCTAACTGGATTGTAAACCAAAGGCTAAAGGAATAAAACATGTTTCCGGTGAACAGAACTTAAAGCTCAGAGGTTTATGAGTTGGTCCAAACTATGCATAAATGCAAGAAATATCACTTATGAGAATACGGAAGTCCGTGAAACGTAAACAATGACTTCTAGCTCGGTCATATCCTGTAGTACAGAAGCAATACATAACGGATCGCACGTCTATTAAATGTTTGCCATCAGCTTCTCTGGAATTCACCGAGGTACTAACTAGTACTTTTTGGTAAAGGCGGTTCCAAAACTTGAAGCATAAGATGACTTCAGTTTCTCAAAATAATTCGCATGTGGTAAGAGTGTCGGTCCACTTCCTGTTCTGCCTAAAACGTCTCCGCTGGATTCAGGAAGCAGCTCCTGCAGGTCTCTCAGCTCTAATAGACACAGGCACTTGGCTGCGCCCTTACTAACGGCCTCGCCATTCCAGTAGTTTCCGAGGGGACTAGTCGAGGAACATAAAGCTGCTGACCCTCTCAGCGGAAGTGCTTTTGATGGTTATGGGGGTGTGCACACACCAATGCTTCCTCAAGTCCACTATTGATTCCTCGGTCTTGTTGACATGAGTGAAACGTTGGGCTGCCATCATCATCTGAACTCAGGCTCACGAGCATTGAGTCATCTGCATATGCTCTCCTGCCCCCTCTTTGGCATCGTTTCCTTGCTCAGGCGGTCCAAGCGAACGGAACTGGTTTGTTGTTGTTGCTAAACAATAGAGCCATGTTGAGAGTAAACTGACCGGACACACATACAGGTGGCAGTCGGCACAAATAAGGCACCAAATAAGAAAAATTCCTCAGAGAGGGATCTTGAAACACTGCAGACGATTCCGACAGCTTCTCGAAAGAAAATGCTATATATCGAACCCGACATCTCTTCGTGACCCTCATGAGCCGTCATTGCTGTCGTTGAAACCACCGAAGTGACAGGAAGTTTCCCTTTTTCTCTCCGCTCTCTAGCCAAGTGCTATCATGATCCTGGATTTTTTTTTTTTTTTTAAAGGAATTGCAGAGAAGGCCATATTCGCCAAGTTTTATAAACCCAATCAAAAAAGGATTGATGAGAATCAATATTTCTGTATAATTTATGGTTCATCCGTTGTATACATTTTTCCCACACTGGGTTTCTGTAGGTACAAGCCATCTTTCTTTACTAGTAACATGAACTAGCATTTGTGCGCGTCTACACAATCTTCTTATTTGTTCCATCTATTCAAGCACATTTGGGTGTTGTTGGCAGTTCAGACTGTGTGTGGGGCCTTTGATGAGATTTTTGTTAAGAGTGTTTTCCTGAATACATATGAATTTAAATCAGTCTAACTATTCATTCCCTTTGAAGTCAGCAAATTTTGGAATTGTGTACAGCAGCTGTTTTGAAAGCCAAGTGCATATTTAAAATGTTTTTTTTTTTTCCCCCTTCTTCTTCTTTGTTTGTAATCTACTTTAATGATATACAGATTTTGACATCTGTACAAACCGCCCCCCCCCCCTCTTTTTTATTTTATTTATTCCGGCACAAAGCATCCGACTGAGAGAACATATTTTCAGCATTCTAATATTTATCGTGTCACATCACGACACAGACCTGCACATCTAAACGCAGCACGTTCTGATAAGTGCAAATCATTTGAACAGGGTTTAATTACCTGCCGTGAGATAACAGTAATAAAATCTCATTTATATTGCACCGTGCACACGTATGGTTCTGTACAACAGGATACCGTTTAGACGATGTTCGAGTATACTGCAGGGACCGGATGCATCAAGTCCAAACTGAGACCCAAAAAGTATTTATGAATACAAAAGCCATTTTTGTAACTGTTTAACTGTTAATACAAAGGTGTTCTACGACACTATCTATGCTTTGCCCATCTTCCAGGCTTGTCTGGCCAACTGGATGAATACTTTTATTTTCTCTCACTGCACTGAAACGCTGAAATTGTTCCCCCTTTAATTCCCCTAGTACTTATAGTGAGGACCAACTGCAGTCGTTGACATGGATACATAACGTCACGTTAAGCAATATTAAGAAGCAGGGCTCGATGGATGTGAAACTGTTATCAGTATCTGCTGCAAGTTTCATATAAGTATAACTGAATTTGATTGGACAATGAAGTAAGTGGACAATTCAGTAGCTGTGGCATCCGAGACATGAAGATTAATTATCTTATCGGTTTTTCATTCACAGTTGTCTACTGTTAATATAACAGTTACAGAGTGTGTGTTTGTTGTTGTTGTTGTTGTTGTTTTTTTACTTGCGTCATCCAGCAACCAGAGGAATAACAACTCTGCTTCCAGTTAATCTTCTGAACAGAAAATCCTTCATTTGATCATTTTGTTTAAATGTAAGCACGCCCAGTTGCTTCATATTTCTTGGTGGCATGTTGATGCTGGGAGCATGCAGCAGTCAAATCCAATCCAATTACCAAAGATGATCAAGAAGCTATGGCTACATAAAGCTAGCCCTGCCCCCGGATTTAAGTACTTGCTAATCTTTCATAGTCTGTAATAATGCACATAATTAGCCTGTCATACTTGTGAGTTCAATCAGGTCAGGTGCTGCTTTTTAGCCTGGATAAATGGACCTCCGGGTAAGCAGGACACGGGATTGCGCAAGCACATTGCAGCTTTAACGTGTCGACCCGTACAATTGGTCCAGGCCTTTCCAACTTGCCACACTGGATAGCATAGCCGTTACAAGTATGTATTATTTTTTTCTTGGTCGTACTGGTCGCTTCTCACTTAACCCCTCACGCGTTAACATTCTTTCAATTCTGACAGAAATGAAAGCTCTTAATAGATATTTCTGCCAAGTGCTGTCAGAATTGATCAAAAAGTGAAATACCTCCTCGTCACTTTTGGCGTATTTATTCACCAGGCCAAGTCCTTCCCTAGCCTCTCCGGGGTGAATTGTAATCTAATCGGCTTCTAATTTAAACACTGCCTCATAGACTACACAATAAATACGCATGGTTTACTTTTTAAATCTTTTTTTTTTTTCAATACCGTGTGTTCATTCGTGGTTGTAACATTGTCCTTTGTGTGTGCCTCTTTTGTTGTTGGTTGTTTGGAGTCCTAGTTAAAAATAGCGCTTTTAAAAAAATAGCTTGAGGCACTTGTTACATATTTATGCGCGTATTCGGTTTTCATCTTCCCTTGCAGCACAGTGTCGTCTGGTGGTTTGAGAAATGTATGAGCATGAACACAAGCCTTGACAAATAAAAGGGAGGACACCCACTGCAAGGGATTAGGGAGTGACACAGCTGTGTAAGAGAGACGGATAACTCAAGGTGCTCAAGTAATTTGATTTTGCCAGACTCCTACTGCACCTGTCATTGACTCCGAGTCTTAACGGTGACGAATGGTACTTAGCAGTCTTCTCCACGAGCAAGACGCTGTAAGAACTTCATTGTCTGCTGTCAACAGCTTCATGGTGTCACATCTGAAAACAATCAGAAGTGTTATTTGTTGCGCTGGTGCTTTTAGCCTTTTTCTGTTTGAGATTCAGAGAACTGCAGAACTAATCTGGCCCGACAATGATGAACCACCTGTGTACCACATCAGCAATTATGGCATTTGTTAAAATTGCGAAAACATGACAGTGCCATCCAGAATTATGGGGAAATTGTATATAAATAAGCAAAAACTAATATATCATCGTGTTGAAAGCTTCATGTATGACTAAGTCTGAACCTCTTGGCAGAGTCGGAAATAGCCTGGCATTTCAGAATTCATAATGCCATCGATCTTCCTCACAGAGCTAGCATTAGACCCCTATCATAAACAATCAAATCAAACTGGTGGCAAAATACACTGTGTGGCCAAAGAATAACATCCCATTCCAGATGTGCTCCCTCCTTTGCTGTTGAAATAACCTCCGCTCTTCTGGGAAGGCTTTCCTCTAGAATTCGGAGCGTGGCTGTGGGGATTTGTGCTCGTTCAGCCACAAGAGTATTGGTGAGGTCAGACAATAATGCCGGGCGAGGAGGCCTGGGGCACACTTGGGCACATTCCAGTACATATCAGAGCTGTTCAGTGGGGTTGAGGTCAGGGCTCCGTGCAGGACACTCGAGTTCTTTCACTCAACCTTGGAAAACCATGTCTTCACGGGGCTCTCTGTGTTCAAGGTGTATTTTCAGGCCGGAACATGTTCGGGCCTCTTAGTTCCGGTGAACGGAAGTTGTAATGCTATGTCATAGCAGTTGTGTGCTTCCATCTTTGTGGCGGCAGTTTACGGAAGGCCCATATGGGTGTAATGGTCAGATGTCCACAAACATGTGGCCTTGTAGTGTATGTATGTAGACGTACAGATGCGTTCAAGTCGATGAGCCCCTCTGGATTGGTTGGATTCGTCCCATAAAGCTGCAGGTGTGCGTTCAGCTTTGGTCCTTAGGTTCTTTTCCGTACTCGAAGGCCTTCCCCAAGGTTCTAACTGTTCTTAGCATCCGTGCCAGGCAACATGACCTCATGCACAGTGGAGTCTAAAAATCCACTCCCCAAAACATCAGTCATCAATAGCCAGTCTGATCATTTATCAGTTTTTCTTCATTTTTCTTTTTTCCCCTCCCGGTTTTTAATTAAGGAAAACAGTCTTTGTCTGAAAGCTGAATATCCTATGTGTACACCATGTGAGTTAAAATCTTTCTATTCTGGAGATCATTTAAAAGACGTTGACTTCACGGATTGAGAATCAGCTTTAGGTTAGAAGTATCTTTACGGGGGTGTAAAATAGTATCGTGGGCGCTGTTTCATGAACTTGTAATGCGTACATGCTTTTAAAAACAGTGTTAAGAGCTGACGCTTTTAACGACTCGGTTAATAAGATCCTCTGTGTTTTCTCCTACAGATGAAGTGAAGAATAATGGAGAATTGTTGGAAAAATGTAAATCGATAGAAATGGTAGGGTTTTGACGCCGGTGTATAGCGACTCCCTAAAATGAAGCCAGTAATGCTGATTATTATTGGTTGCTTTCACATATGACACATTCAGTCCATTTCAGTCGGACTCTTACTTGTTGCGGTTTGTTCCCGCAGGTCTGAACAGTCGCGTTTGGGTACGGGAACAGACCAGTCGTTCAGGAACATTTGAGCGTGGTGGTCTTGGTCCAGTTCCAGGTGACCTCTAGCGTGCTTCGAGTGCAGTGAGAAAGCAATTTAACTCTGGCTTACTTCCTGCAGTCGGGTCGATTCAAACATGACATAAGATGCGGGCAGCATTATTTTATAGAGGTGAGCTGCTAAACTGAGCTTGTAGCACTGCAGAAATGCAACGTGTTGTGGATATTTTGGACTGTTAAATAACAATAGAAAAGCTGGATGTTATAAATAAAATGTCTTAAACTTGTTATTTATATACAGTCATGTGAAAGTATAAGCACACGCCATGGAAATGGTTGGTTTTCTTGCATGTACTGCCCGTTTCAAATTTGAATCAATGAATGCAAGCTGTCCAGTCGCTGAGGCAGCGATGCAACCCCAAACCATAATATTTCCACCACCGTGCTGCACAGTTGGTATAAGGTGCTTCTTCATGTCTGCTGTAACTGGGGCGGCTGTGGATGAGGTGGTAGAGCGGGTCGTCCACTAATCGTAGGGTTGGCGGTTCGATTCCCGGCCCACGTGACTCCACATGCCGAAGAGTCCTTGGGCAAGACACTGAACCCCAAGTTGCTCCCGATGGCAAGTTAGCGCCTTGCATGGCAGCTCTGCTACCATTGGTGTGTGAGTGTCTTTGTGAATGGGTGAATGAGAACCAGTGTAAAGCTCTTTGGATAAAAGCGCTTTATAATGTATATGTATATACTTTATATATATATATATATATATATATATATATATATATATATATATATATATATATATATATATATATATATATATATATATATATATATGCAGACCATTTACCGTGGCCAGACAAGTGTATCTTTGATTCGTCTGTCCAGAGCACATTATTCCAAAAGGCCTGGTCTTTGCCTGTATGCTCATTGGCAAACTAAACGGTCTTACAAAGGCTTTTTCCTGGCACGCTTCCCATGCAGGTCAAATTTGTGCAATCTTGTAGGGTTCTTGGAGACTTCTGTTTGCATCAGATGGGTTGAATTTGCTGGGACGGCCAGTCCTGGAGAAATTGGCAGTCTTCTGAAATCTGCGCCACTTGTAGATGATTATCCTTACAGCGGAATGATGTATTTCAAATCATTTGGAGATCTTTTTAAATCCCTTGCCAGACTCATAGGCATCCATAACTTTAAAAAAAAAAAAAAAAATTTATTTATTTTTTTTAACAGAACTTTTTAGATCTTGGCATGATGACACCTCAATACTAAAAGGAACACCAGACACTATGAGAGGGGTATAAATAAGACCGGTTCCGCCTGCACTCCCTAAGCAGGTTCTAATCACTGGCACTCAATCTTAATATTACGGATTTGAAGGCGTGATAAATGTAGGGGTGTACTTACTTTTTTCCATGTGACCGGTCTGTTTTTTTGTTCATTTAAACTGTGAAAATTTTATGTGTCATTTGATAGTGTATCATCTTTATTAATAGGCGCGGTTTCAAAGAGGATCAAATGTTTGCTTGTCCAAATATGTCAAAAAAACCCCCAGCAATTTCCATTTGTTCGCATGACTGCAATTATCTAATCACATTGTAGCACAGGTCCACATTCTCCATGCTTGGGTGATTTTTAATTTTTCCCCCGCGCTTGGCCAAGACTCGTTGGCCCTTTCGTTCCATTGTCGTATTTCTGATGAATGAAAGTGTCGTGAAAAACGAAAGAGACCGGGTTTTTACAAGCGTGCTTTTACACCCCGCAGCCGACATTTTGGTTTGTTTAATCATGAGCCGTATTAAACCACATTAAATGGCTAACGCACCAAAGGTATCTGATTTGGACTCGGCAAAACGAGATAATGAGCATGAAAGCACGTTCGTGGACATGAAGTTGATCGAATGTCCGTCGTTAAAACTGATCTAGCTTAAATAAAACACTGAAAGCCTGAGTCAACTCTTTAGTCCACAGGTTTGGCTGGAAAAATTCCATATTCGTGAGGTAAAGCATTTCCTCGCCGTAGACAAGATTCTGCTACGACGGTCAGTCGACGTAAGAAGAAATGCAAGCCGCTCTCTCAAACTTTCCACATCTCTTGCCCGGTCTATGTACGAATCTCAGCCACGCGGCATATTGCTTTCCAGCTGCCGTCTGAACTTAGGAAGTTGGGTGGCACCGTGTCCCTGAGACAAGGGAAATTAGTCACCCCTTATCTTCCTCGAGCAGCCGTATTCTCCCTGTAATGTCATCTCGGCTGGCGTGCGTTTTAAAGATGGGGTGCGTGGTGCGAGACTCTCCGTTGTGAGGATTTGCTCATATTTCCATGTCGGGGCGAATAGAACTTCTCAGAAGTAATGGAATCAAATGCAAATCGGTTGTTCTGGATGGGGAAATACCTCACCAGTATACACAACGTGTATAGCAAAAGTTTTTTTTTTTATTACAGGGCGATCTCAAGTAACCTTCGAGCAAGATCGGAATCCAGCGGTTTTATTTCACCAATGTTGTTACGTAAGGATTAAGAGAACAAACCATTCTGAATGTACAGAGCACATAAGGAGCGCTGCATCCTTTTAATGCGTTTTTAATGTTTCCATAAATGAACTTCGGCGTACTGGCGGAATCCAGAAGAGCAAAGAAACCGTCAGCTTGACGCTAAATATCCGATGCACCACATGGAAGTGAACTACTCCTAGCGGCATGTTTATTTAAACGGAAAAGAACATTACGAGCATAAACTTAATCTGCCTTGCACCATCGCAGCCATATGCCGCCATGTATTCTATTTCCGTACAAGCTCTAGCACACCTACAACCAATCCGCTCTGCCAGAACGTTCACCGCAGTAGGTCTTTAGTCATCAGTCCCAAATTAGTACCTTAAATAAAATAAAAGACCTTTCCTAATCAAGCATTTACCACCCTCAGCCTGGAATACAGATTTAGCATGATGGTGTAAAGGGGTAACACTGGCATTTTGCTGTAGGTGTTGTCTATCCACAGCAACGTTGTGCTGTTTGAAGACTAAAAAGAATACCCCCATGAGGTGTCGAGACATAGTTACCTTTCTCTCTGAGCAAATAAGCAGTATCTCCATCTAATAAACTCACTGTGCCTGGGGGTATTCCTTCAGTGGTCACCTGACTGACATGAAAACAGAACTTCATCATGTGATCTTTTATGTCCTCAGAATTAAGCAGTATTCACATCTTTTCAAACCTTTTTTCGGTCCAAAGTGTAGATCCCCTACCAGAATCCGTTCCCTCCCGATCTGGGTCAGCCACTCTTCTATTGTGACCCCGGCCACATATCCGTGTTTGACAGCAGCGATACAGTCCAGCTGGCTCACCGACTGAAGATCGACCTGAGCCTGGGGTCTTCAGAGCGGACCGGCTCTGTAGCAGGAAGTTCAAGTATTATGTCGCTCGCACGGTGACCTCGTCAGTAAGGCACCGCTGCATGAGGGTCTGGCTGCGTTCTGTACAGTGTATTGATGGTATGAAGTGGGATTCCTAATCAAAAGCTAGTCGGTTCTCACTTGGCAACTCCGGTTCAACGTTATGCACGGTCCCGATTCTTCGTATCTGACTTATTCCTCAGAAGTGCTTCTCCGAGCTGCCCAGAACAACCTTTTGTAAGCCCTGAACGTTCATGACTTTTCAAAAAAAAGTGGGAAGATTTTAGCTGTCCATCAAATAAGCGGGCAGGAAGGTAAAGATTATGGATTAATGGAAGATAGCCCAAGTTTTATTGCTGTCTGTTTAAAAATAAAATGGTGGCTCTGACTTAATAGCCATCAGTACATACTACACGTGTTTTTCTTTGGGGCTTTCAGGGCTTGTTTGAAGCTAAATATTTGTATGATCTAATAAGAGTCGCTGCTATAACAATTAGAGCCAAGTTGTTTATTTCTGCCAATCCCCACCCACCAGCCAGCTCTCCCCTACCAACTACCAGCCAGGGAAGGTGAAGGCCAGTGCATGCTTCCGCCGAGACACACGAAGTCTATATTTCTCGAGCCGATACTCATGCTTCGTCATGGTTTCCTTGGAGGAAAGCACCGTCCTCCCTCCTCCGTATACATCTCAGACATACTCACAGATGCCCATGATTGGTTAATGTTACTACGGTTGACAAGGGAGAGCGAATATGCCATCTATCCCACCCAGAAACCATGGCCAGCTATGCTCCCTTTGGCTCCCGGTCCCGCATGGCTGTGTGCCTGATTTCCTAATGACAGGGTGAATACTTCTCTATGACCCTCCCTACAAGGTGTTTTACCAAACAGTCCCTAATAACAAACAGTTGTCATGTTGAAGAAAAAAAAAGCGTTTCCCGTCAACTGTAACGAAAGTAGCAATGACCAACAATACGCCATCCTTTCTCTCTTTTTTCCCTTTCTTTTTAATAGTGGCCTAGATTGTTTTTGAACATAGTGTAGACTATATTTTAAGAGACAGAAACTGGCCAGTGATAAATGCTGCATTAATTAAGCAAAAAAGCCCCCCCCCAAGTCCTGAAGACTGTATTTTGTTGGGGGGGAAAAATGACTGACTGTCACAAATCACTGACACTGGACACTCCTTCCATAATAAACGCTCTTACAGAAAGCTTCACTCTGTCAATGATGATGATTCCCAGCTGTGCATCCACACCTTGCTATCGGCTAACACGTTTGCATGCTGAAATTTGGAGGCCGGCTTTCGAAAACGTTGCTCCCCGCCCCATCCGTACTGTACCACTGCATGAATCGGGTTTAATCTGATGAGCCGGCAACTATTTGAAAGTGGCCTGTCCTGATTCACGAGCAGTCCAACTAACAAGAGGTAAAGCAGATGAGAGTTTCATGATCAAACAAAGCAGACAGTTTAATAAGCGGTTTTTTAATCGTGCTAGACGCTCGACTCAGCGTTGTGGAGCAGTACCAAAGAGTTGCATAAATGCTTCGGGGAAGAAGTACAAAAGAATTCAGGCTCCATTTTCACAGCAGACTATCTTCATATCAGTAAAGATAATAATGGCTTACTGCCTCATTAGCAGCAAGTGTAATTGCTGATGTATTATATGCTGTCTTGTGTGTAGATATTGTGTGTCTGTTTACAAAGCACTTGCAGTTTTATTTAGCAAAATGTATTTGTCGTTTGTCTTGGGATGTACTTAAATTTGATACAAGATTTGCTTGACTAAGCATTTTTATGCATATATGTATAATAATAATAATTATATATATATATATACATATATAAGAAACGTCCTCTCACGTTCGACTGCTTTTACTTCCAGCAAATTTCTTAACGTGTGTAAATATTTGTATTAGCATAATTTAAAAAAACATTGAAGTACCGAGACACAACCTGAACAAGTTTCACAGCCGCGTGACGAACGGAAACGGACGAATGAGTCCCTGAACAAAGTAGGGGTCAAGATCAAAAGGAACGGTCAGTATCTAGTGTGGATAAAATGTCCAATAAAATCAAAAACTGTCAGACACGGTGTCCGGCAGAAATATGTCCACGAAGCAGACGTTAGACGAAGGGCATTCGCAATTGCACACCTTAATAAGGACTCTGCGCAAAATGAGCTTTTTCACGTTTCTCTACCTTTTTACTTTCGCTTTTCACTAGACCCATTCAACTACCCTCTCTCTCTCTCTCTCTCTCTCTCACACACACACACATACACACACATATGCACACACACACCTCTCTCTCTCTCTCTCTCTCTCTCTGAGGCTCTGAAAGCACAGACAGACACACATAAGTAGACAGCTGACGCTCGACCACGCCCCCATCGCCACAATCACATATACTATGCATAGTGCAAAACGTTACAGTGCAAAATACAGTGCACAGTGAGGGGACCGGATTTTGTCCAGTTTGTCCGGTCAACTTTGTTCCCGGACACGTTGGCCAGCATGAAAATTTCTTAGCGGAAACTCTAAGGCACACACTGTGTGTCTGTGTGTGTGTGTGTGTGTGTGTGTGTGTGTGTGTGTGTGTATATATAATATAAACTCAGCAAATAAAGAAACCTCCCTTTTTCAGGAGACTGTATTTTAAAGATCATTCTGTAAAATCCAAATAAGCTTTACAGATCTTTATCGGAAAGGGTTTGTTTTTCATGCTTGTTCGGTGAATAATAAACTATTATTGCACGTGCACCTGTGGAACAGTCGTTAAGACACGAACAGTTTGCAGGCGCTAGGCGATTGAGGTCACGGTTACGATAACTTAGGACACTAAAGAGACCTTTCTACTGACTCTGGAAAAAAAAAAACAAGAAAGATGCCTAGGGTTCCTGCTCTCCTGCGTGAACATGCCATAGTCCTGCTGCAGGGAGACATGAGGACTGCAGACGTGGCAACAAACTGCAATGTCTGTAACGTAAGACGTCTGAGACAGTGCTACAGGGAGACGGGAAGGACAGCCGATCGTCCTCGCACCAGCTGGGAAATGACATGGAATCATGTGTGTCCCTGCAGACGTGATGGAGAACTTGCGAAGGCCTCGGTGGAAGAGTGGAGGAACATCTCACAGCAAGAACTGTCCAATCTGGTGCGGTCCATGAGGAGGAGACACGCTGTAGTACTTAAAGCAGCTGGAGGCCACCACAGACTGACTGTTAATTTTAATATTGACCCCCCCCCCCCCCATTCCATTTCTGTTCATCAAACGTCTGTGAAACTTGTCTCAGTCGTTGAAGAATGTTTTTATCTTCAGACAAATATTTACACATGTTAAGACATTTGCTGGAAATAAAAGCAGCTGAATGTGAGAGGACGAGTCTTTCTTCTTTTTTTTTTTCTTTTTTTTGTTGTTTTTTGCTGAGTATATTTTCCAAATACAAATGAAATGTGGGTGTATGCTGCAACAAAACAGCAATCCAAAACATAAGGTGAAATTAACACACACACACACACACACACAGAGATCTTATTCATTTAAATGAAGTCTTTTTTTTTTTTTTTTTTGTCTTAATTTGTCCTATGTGTGCGCAAACATTTGCACTTAACCAGTGATCATTGTACTCTAGAACAAACACACACACATTTACGTGCTTTTGTTTAGTACACGTTAGAAAACTGACTAAAACGCTAGTCTGGTATTCGTTCTATTGTGGACGCGCACACACACACACACACACACACACATTTTAATCATGCGCATGTTGGACCAGCTGTGCTCAGCAGAGCTAAAAGAGGTTGTCAGCACAAGACAATGAAATTATGACCCCTATTTCATGAGGGCAGCGGTATTCATTGCTCAGTGGCCCTGAAATATATACACACACACACACACACACACACACACACTCTCAAACACACTTACTTTTTGGTTATGCACAGGAATGCATATTCTGCCACATCGGATGATGTCCACCTGATACCAGTGTTACTTTCCATCATAAGGGACTCATCTAAGCTTAAATATTTAATACATTGTTTTTTTTTTTTTTTAAGAATAGCAAAAAATGTGAATATATTGTTGATTTTTCTGTGAAAAGACATTTAGGAGTTTCCAGTGTCGGTTTTTCACGACAGACAAGATATTGCGTTTTGTGATTCTTCGTTTGAGAGGAACGAGGCTGGTGAGGACGCGCCGGTTTATAGCCGCTAGAACGCGAGTGACGAGAGGAACGAGGCCGATGAGGACGCGCCCGTTTATAGCCGCTAGAACGCGAGTGACGAGAGGAACGAGGCCGATGAGGACGCGCCCGTTTATAGCCGCTAGAACGCGAGTGACGAGAGGAACGAGGCTGGTGAGGACGCGCCCGTTTATAGCCGCTAGAACGCGAGTGACGAGAGGAACGAGGCCGGTGAGGACGCGCCCGTTTATAGCCGCTAGAACGCGAGTGACGAGAGGAACGAGGCCGGCGAGGACGCGCCCGTTTATAGCCGCTAGAACGCGAGTGACGAGAGGAACGAGGCCGGCGAGGACGCGCCCGTTTATAGCCGCTAGAACGCGAGTGACGAGAGGAACGAGGCCGGTGAGGACGCGCCCGTTTATAGCCGCTAGAACGCGAGTGACGAGAGGAACGAGGCTGGTGAGGACGCGCCCGTTTATAGCCGCTAGAACGCGAGTGACGAGAGGAACGAGGCTGGTGAGGACGCGCCGGTTTATAGCCGCTAGAACGCGAGTGACGAGAGGAACGAGGCCGGTGAGGACGCGCCCGTTTATAGCCGCTAGAACGCGAGTGACGAGAGGAACGAGGCCGGTGAGGACGCGCCCGTTTATAGCCGCTAGAACGCGAGTGACGAGAGGAACGAGGCTGGTGAGGACGCGCCCGTTTATAGCCGCTAGAACGCGAGTGACGAGAGGAACGAGGCCGGTGAGGACGCGCCCGTTTATAGCCGCTAGAACGCGAGTGACGAGAGGAAAGCTTTTGTTTAGCAGGTTAAGCAAAAAAAAAAAAAAAAGTCCGGTCGTACGAGGTATGAAGGAGTATACGAGGGGTGAAACACTTCAGGACATGCTGTTCTAGAAAAATAATCAACTCTAGGGTTGGTTCTTGATTACATAATGGGGTCAGCACTTCCCATCGTGTTTTATTCCTTCCATACTGACGTACAGACATGGTGCCAAATCAGACAAGTCTGATATGATCAAAAATCAGATTCTGTCACTATATAACGGCACATCCAGACGTTGTGGATGATGTTCTCCGCAGTATATTTTAACACCGCTGAATTCATGGTGTCATGATTATAGGTTAGCCTGCAATCGTTTACCATTAAAACAACAACAAAAAACCCATATATCAGTTACATGTATAAACCGCATGCTGTGCAGATGTAGAGAGAAGCGAATTTTGTTGTATGATATTAAACGCATACAAGCTGTTGTTTGATTCATTTTAAATAATAGATTCGAAACTTTTCACCTTTTTCTTTTCCTTTTTTCTTTTTTTTTTTTTGAGCACATGACCCATTTTAAAAGCACGTAAACACACTACTGAAAGCATCAAAATTCACAGACAATGCACATGCACAAGCAATAGTGCCAGCAGCCACTCAGCGGCGAAGCTAGGATCTGGGCGAGGAGAGCACCCTTAAGTGCTCAGCAAGAAAATAAATGTCAACTCGTTTTTTTTGTTGTTGTTGTTGGTTTTTTTTTTTTTTTTTTTTTGGCACCACTCAATATAAAACCTCTTAAGGTACACTATCTGCATAGGAGCAATTATTCCTCTTAAAGCACCCTACAGGAGTGAAAGGCTTTTCATTCAGGGCTTTATGAGCTGGCCTTGGGAAGAGATGACTGTCTCGGGCTGTTACTGTCCTCCCCTTTTTCTCGTAGCACTGCGGTAATGGACCGACAGGAAAAAGGAAAGAAGAAAAAAACATCGTCGACATCCGTGGAACTTTCAGCTCTAAGTGACTCTTCTGATGCGTCCTCGTTTCTTCCTCCTGACTGTGCTTATGAGGGGCAACTGGAGCGTGCGGCCTGCGGCTCGTTAAGAGCGCGGTATCTGTTGAAAGAAGCGACTTTCCCCAGTTGACCTGTTGTTGAACGGGGAAGCGACGTCGTATCCGACACGGCGACATCTGCATGGTGGAGAGCTGGAAGTGTTTATGACTGAAAGCACAGATGTGCTGTGACAGCTACCTGTCCAGAGGACGTGTTGTAATGAAACATATTGCACTCTGAAAATAAACTTCTCGGAGAGATATTAAACCCTGAGGCAGACATCTGATGTAACATGACGTGCTGGGATAATGGATACCCGATAGGAGACAGATCATGATTTTTAAAAATGTTTTAAAATGTTATTTATGTTGTTTATTGGTTGTACGAGAATAGGTTAACATGCTTTAATGTTTTAAAAAAACAAAACAAAAAAAAAAGCATTATTTGTGTAATACTGTACATTGAAATGCTGCCTGAAATGCTCGGATTTCTACAAAGCCCCTCCTTCTAAAAAAAGCCCAGAGGTCTCTGATTGGCCAGCTGACCCGTCGCATTGTGATTTGCTATAAGCCTTGCGTGTGTCGGAAAAGTAACGCCCCTTAGCATTAGCTGTAGCCTCCAAGGCTTCTATAGCAATTCTAAGCACCTAAGCAACATGTCGTCGGTCTTACCGTGAAAATGAATGATCAAGCAGATGATCAAGCGAGTTTTCAGACACGTCTTGAGCAGAACGTTTCACAGTGACGAGTTTTTTTATTTTGTAACTCTCTCATCTTTCTTTCAGATACGATGTAAATTCCGACCCCACCGGTGGGGCTGACTATGCTGTACGTAGATACTCGTGCAATATATCTTTTGGAAAGCTAGGATTTATTCTTGCGATCCGATCGATATAAACCGTTTCAAGATACAATCGCAACTGCAGTTAGAATCAACGTCTCGGTCAGACCACCAACATACAAACAAATACTTAAAAACTGAAGCAATTTAGCAAGCTTTAGCTAGCATGTTAGCAGAGGTCTACAACTGAGCCCCAACACAAAACTCCACATTTAAACAGATACTTCATAAAATAATCAAACACACTTACAGGTTCTGATCGAGAAGCGCATGATCGTCCGAGCAGAGTGGGGAATCGCCCCGCTTTTCAGGAGGAGCCTTTGTGTGTAGCCTGCCTCGTACTCGTCCAGGTTCAGGAAGCTGTCCTCTGTAAAATGCGCGGTGCACAAGTTCAGGCTGTACTGCTCAGGAACAGCGTTATAAATAAACAGTAACCACCGACTTCCTAATTTGGTCTGTTTTCGGAGGGATAAACAAAGAGGTTTCGCTTTCGCACCAAAACACGCAGCGTCTCCACGACACGGCGACTGAATTCACTGAAACCTCGAATAAATTCACTGAAGCCTTGCTTTCCGTCTTCATGGCCGCCTTTGAGTCGGATTATACCGATCGTGCGAGCTGTGATGTAGAGAAGTCACGGAAGTAAATCTGGACTTCAAACGACGCGTTTCGGGCGGGTCCGGAGGAGTGTTCTCTGTCAGACAGAATAAATCCCTTTGCGGGAAAGTAAGAGTTTTAGGACTTTGCAGAGCTTAATACATGCGCACACGGATAGACTACACTCTCAGACAGAAGGAAAAGATTCAAACTCGTGTTATGACCCCTTTAACGTAAAACATGTCCATCTTCCAACGTGTACTGTTTAAAGAAGGACTAATGCATGTTATACACAGCAATTTCATTTAAAAGCATTGCAGTGTTCTAAATGGAGCTATCGTCTGAAACCTGCCGGCCTCTCGAGACTAAACCGAGACTATAAGAGCTGACATTAGAAGCGTTGTTATTTTGAAACAATAAAACCTTGACTGGCTCCCTCGGTAATCGTCTCGCAGCCGTGCACCCGATGCGTACAGCAGCTGTCGGAAACTTTTTGATGTAAACCACCTTGTCAGTTTATCCACTTTTGTATCACCGTCATGGAACGGCGAACGGATTCAACGGAAACCATTTCCACCCCCCCCCCGGTAATTCCAGAGACGTCAGTCACAAAGTGATGTTAAGCCATCTCCTCGATTGTAGCATTACGAGGACACACCTCCACTTTTCCGAAGGATAATATCGTTACCGGCATTTCCTTGCTCTTAATGCACTTTGTAATTCTATAAACTGACGGAAGACACGCGGCGCATACAGAGGCCGGATAATGGAGGGAACGTATATTACATCCAGACAGATTTCGGGATGAATCAAGTCGTTTCCAAAAGCACACCACCAACAAAGGAACCCGATCAGCTGATTATACCTTACGCCGTGTGACCGTAGCGAATGCGGTGAATTAAACCATGTCGTAGGCAACACGATCTCCTCCGCTGTTATTTAATATAGCAGACTTTGAAAACCAGCATTCAAAAATAACCCTGTCTTGTTTTCAACTATCAATTACAAACTGTTTCCTACATGTGCCTCCCACCGTTAAATGCCTCGCCTGGGAAGATATTCTAAAGAACCACCCACAGTGATAATTTAGCATGGATACAGTCACAATGACGAGCTATCTTGTGACAGGCGAGAGTGTGACTACATGCTGCAGGCGCTCTAAGGCAAGTTCATCAAAAGCAGGGTGAATATTCAGGGCACTTGGCAGTGGATCTCTGTGCTTCCTGCCTGTTTTGCTCGGATGCGTCATAGGTGTACTAGATCTTGAGTCGGTTGACTTTGGGTATTCTCTTCGCGCCCTACTGATTGCATTTGGGGCTGTGCGTCTACTGGTGGGATGCAGGTAAATTACATTCGGCCCTCCACAAATTCGCTCAACGCTGCAGCGTTTCCCGCCGACGCTACATATGTTGCTCCCTTCTCATCCCAGCATTTGTTCTCAGCACGACCACGAACGTTACATTAATGTGAAAATAGGTCATAAGCCATAGTTCTGACTGCGCAGAAAAGTTGGGAAGTCAATTTTCACCGAAATGTGCCCTAATGTCACAAATGTGTTCAGAACCGCCATCAGCCTGCTAAATAAACTGGTATCACATCAGTAACGGCACATCTTTTACAACCATCAGTGTAGCCGGTATTTCTATTCATAACCGCCTGCCACCTCAACATGTCACCTCATGGAAAAACTTTATACATCCAGCCGTACGTTCACAATCTGCTTAACGTATGTCGAGCTAGTGAAGCGTTCGCATTAAGACTAAGAGAACAAACACGTTTCGTCTCGATAGGTTTAAAGCCGCGAGGTGACGGCACGTTTCGCCTCACGCCAGCTTCGCTTTAGATTTTCATCAACGTTCCCACGTACTTACAAGTCACCTCATCGATCGCCGTCCGTCCATTCATACAGATGAGATCTCCCTAGGGAAAATCATTCCACCGTCAACTAGTTTGCACCTTGACCAGTGTGTGTAGTGCAGCAGTTGGTGGAATTGATAACGAGTAGCTCGTGCTATATCGAAGTGCATCGCGCGACTATGTATTAAGTTTATAACATACCGCATGAATTAACACGTAGGCTACCTGTTTGTCGTGCAACTACGAATCAAAAACTAAATGCCCAGACTTTAAGTTCCAAAAAAGTTGGGACGCGGTGTGAAATGGAAATAAAACGAGAATAAAAACAGAACGCAAGGATTTGCACATCTCACAAACCCGTACGTCATTCGCAGTAGAACACGGAAAACGCAGCGAATGTTTAAACTGAGGAAACGTAGCATTTTAAAGGGGGGGGGGGGGGGGGGGGGGGATAAGGTCGTTTTGAATTTCATGGCCGTAACACGTCTCAAAAAAGTTGGGACGGGGCAACAAAAGACTTGGAAAAGTAAGTGTTAGTAAAAAGACAGCGCTGGAGGAAGATTTTTGCGACTGATTAGGTTAATTGGGAAGGGGGCAGTAACATCTTTGGGGATAAAAAGAGTATCTGAGGCCACGTTTGCGCTACACGGATCAAGTGATCCAATTTTTTTTTCCTCCCATGTGGCACAGATCGGATATGACCCTTGAATGTGTAAGCAGGGAAAAAAAAAAAAAAAGCACATGGATTGGAAAGTATAAAATGGAAAATATAAATTCCACAGGCTCTGTCAGATTGTATCATACAAATGGCAAACAAAATCACCGAGAAAAGGAATTTGCTTATCAAGCGAAGCTGTCGACGCCGAGGAATTCGGTCATTCAGACGTAGACGTCCATTACCATCGTTTTCGCCTTACTTTAGTTAGGACTTTCTCTTGAAATGACTTTTCTTGGAAAATAATTTCAGGAAGTGATTTGCTGGCAGCGTTCATTCCTTCTCCAGCCTTGTTTGAGGTGGCCTGCAGTGGCACAATGAGAAAATATGCCTGTCCTCCGTAGCCAAAGCAGTGTCATGCTGTAATCTGCTTGATTAAAATGACTGCACGCTTCATCATAGGCTGTTGAATTGATTCTTGTGTTCGAACACTAAGGAAAACATCATGCAGGACACTGAGCCTGGACTCGCCCAATCCTGTAATATACACTGATTGATTCGTTACAGTTGTTTGTCTTTGAAACCTGGCTGTTGGCGCAGGTGTTTAAAGTCTACAGCGTCTAGAGTGTAACGTAGCCACTGAGCCAAATCCCGTCAGCATCGTGAGGCAGGATTTTCCTTGAAGAAAGCAGAGACATCATAGACATTTTTCTAGACAGTGTTTTTTTTTTTTTTTTTTTTTTTTTTCTTTTTACTTTTTACTCGTTGGGAAAATGTTTATCTCCCTCAGAGCTCGTCGTTCGCTCTGTGGCCTCATTTGATTTCCTGTCAGCTTGCCGCAGGCTGCATTACAACATTGATCAAAGTGCAGAATAGCATTGCACGTCACTAATGGCCGAGGCTTTCCGCTCACAGTTCTTTGTTGCACGCAACATAAAATTATAGGGTCACTCTTCGCGGGTAACTATGCATGACACCAATCCATTGGAGGCCAATTATGGACAACCTTATGGCATAGCTGTCCACTTAGCAGTGGTTATAACATACTGGGTAAATGGTATTTCACTTGCTGGTTGGAGATCCATTTGTGGGGAATTATTTCTGTTGGGTCTGATACCTTTCGTACTTAGAGCTTGGTACTCCAAGCAGTATAGTGCCTTTAATTTGGCATCGTTTTTATATCATCGATGTCATTAGGACTATTTTTATTACACTGGGTGGCTGATGTGAGTGTGACGGAATTCCAGAAAACAACCAAAAATGATCATAAGGTTTTGACCTAAAATGAGGTTTCCCGAATTATTATTTTAACAAAACACCATGGATATGTTTTCCTTTTTAATTTTTTTATTTAGATTCATTTCTAGCCTTGGCTTTGCCTTACTGCAACGATCGTGTCAGGTAAGGAGCCAGTTTAACAAACTTTGCAGTCTGCCTATAGATCAGACGTGTCCAATGTTATCCGGAAACGGCCGGTGTGTGTGTGTGTGTGTGTGTGTGTGTGTGCAGGTTTTCATTCCAACCAATCAGAAGCCCCACCTGAGTTTACTGAAAGCTAATCTCAGCTGATTAAACAGGTGGAGTCAGGTTTTGGCTCCTGATTGGTTGGAATGAAAACCTGCACCCACACACACGGTCTTCTGTGGATAAGATTGGACGCCCCTGACCCATAGGTTTTTAAAATCTATCTGTTTAATTGTGTTTTTATTGTTGGATAGCTACACGCCTTTCAGTGGAACTGGAATGCAATCTTTAGAACTTGACTTCTGGTTGAGAGGCATGCAAAAGTAAGATTTCGGTTTAGGAAAGTTTTCAGAATTTTATATATATATATAATATCTATATAGTAGAGCGTTTGATCATGTGAAGGATTTTGCCAGGCTGCCACATAGTTTCTTCAAGAAAATGACACGATTCCGAGAGGTGGAATATTTGTTTCACACTTCCTGTCAACACTTTTAATGAATGTAGTTATGTAGAGAAATCGTTCTTGGCTTCAGCCCTGGGAACAAACTACCGACCTGATCACTTTTGATCAGGAGCGGTGGGTGTAGGGAAAGCTTCAATACCCTGCATGACACCGTGGATCCCCCAGGACTGGATTTGACACCTCCTGACCTAGACCAAACAAAAAAAAAAAAACACCTTGACTTACTCTGAAGCTCCTTCATATCACATTGCCTATAACAAACCTTAATTAGTTTGATGATATAAACATTAGAACAATGAGCTTGATTCCCTAAACCTGGGGGAAAGGATGTCAGTGTGCCATCATACAAGATGGATTACAGCAGATATGGCTTGGGCACATGGCCAGATGATTGTGATGGCGCTCACACTGGTGGGAAAACAGCTGAATTCGAACATCTGGCTAATACTTGCTTTTGGAGTTCTTAAAGAATTCCTGGAAGGAACGCACCATCCGAATGTGCAGTACTGTATCTAATTCGGAAACTGAGCAGTCATGCAGCAACTTTTTCTCATGCTAATAGCATGTTGGGCATCAAACAATCTGTCAGACTGACGCTTGGTACCTTAAGGATTTCTCGGTGTGTGGTTCTAGCATCCAGTCATGATCAGACACCTGAACATGTCGGCACTGCGTTCGCCGCTGTTAGGATTTTTGCTCGAATGAGTGTCTTGAGTGTACATCCTAACACTGATGCTATTACTATTGATGGATCATTTATATTGCTGTCACCGTGAGACAGTTACTTGAAGCTGTTAATAATTTAACGATTCACATAAACAATGCTCTTCTTAATGGATTATGTTTTGTAGTTCCTCCTTGCCATGAACGATTACGTAACTTACTTTGTGTTTATGTTCGAGACTGATTTCAAATGGGGGTGATGTAGAAGTGGGAGCAGTGGCGGCTTGACGGTCGAGGCTCTGGGTTACTGATCGGAAGGTCGGGGGTTCAAGCCCCAGTGCTGCCACGCTGCCACTGTTGGGCCCTTGAGCAAGGCTCTTAACCCTCTCTGCTCCAGGGGGCGCCGTATCATGACCGACCCTGCACTCTGACCCTGGCATGCTGGGAAAAGAATTTCACTGTGCAGTAATGTGTGTATGACCAATAAAGACTCGTTATATGTATACATTTCATTTCCTGATATTTACAAACATGGCACCTTTGGTGGCAGACCATCCAATTTCTAGGTGAGCAAAAGTATAGGAACAGATAGTCTGAAAGTAAAGTAAATCCATTCATCCATTTCTGTACCAGTCGTCCTACACAGGGATGCTAGGACTCATGCTGAGGTGGGTGACACTCTGGATACGGTGCCAACCAATCGCAGGGCACGATCTCACACACATGCACACGCTGGAGAATTTGGAAACGTCAATCAGCCTACAACACGGCTTTGGACTGGAGGAGGAAACCGGAGTGCCCGGTGGAGACCCCTGGGCCATGGGGAGAACATGCAAGCCACACACACACACACACACACACACACACACACACACACAGGGCGGAGGCGGGAATCTAACCTCTAACCCTGGAGGTGTCAGGCAAACCTACCAACCACTACCGCCCGTAGTTACTTATTTTTCATTTATTCCATGAAAAATAAGAGATGATATTGCATGCTTTGGAATGTCAAGCTTTGCACACCTGCGTGTGTGTGTGTGTGTGTGGGTGTGTGCATGCACATGCAATCACACTGTGTCAGTCAGGCAATTCTCCCTGAGTGAGTGATCTTGCTCAGTGCAAATACAGCCTTTTTTTTTTTTTTTTTTTTTTTTTCTTTCCATCTCAACAATTTTGCTCAGGTGATGAAAGTATGCACTTGAGTGACTCAGTCGGACTGTTTGTGTGTGTGTGTGTGTGTGTGTGTGTGTGTGTGTGTGTGTGCGCGTGCGCGCGCTAGTTTCTCAGTGTGTGGTTAGGAACTAAAGCCGTATTTCATACGATGTGCTAATAAAACACAATAAACTGATATATGTGTCATTTTGGGTATGGTCGCGAATGCGTTTTCTAGATCACCACAGTGGTTTCTCAGAACTGAAAAGAAAATCATTTTTCGTTCACCATCCGTCTTTCGTAAGGAGGTGATTGCTCAATTCAGTAATTAGGTTAAGGGCTGTAGTCTCAAGTGGTGCTCACTAAAAAGACTTGTGCTCGTTTTATGAAGCCTTCTTTTCTTTTCTGTTTTTTTTTTTTTGGCTCCTCGGCTCACGGGTAATGTTTTTCTAAGCCCTCAGACGGCAATTTCATATTTACACACCGTCCGTCCGTTTTAAACTTTGCACATACAAAATAATTCAGCAAACGGAGGTCTCGAATCCTGAACCTCTTTGCCCTCGGAATTTATTTCAGTCGAATAAACCAATTGGAACGTGGGACAGTCCACCAGATGCTGTGTTTGCGGTTTAGATTCGAGCTTTTGCGTAATCGATGCGTTTCCTTGCCTCATCCGGCCGGTCCGTTACTGTTTATTTAATTATTTGTGTATGCATCGGTCTCCAGAGGAAAGCTTTGCAGTATTTTGCTTACTGTTTTTAACTTGATGGATGCTTCGGTTAAGAGGCAGTCGGCCAAAAAGCAAGTTGGAAATCAGCATTTTTTCGCTCTCCTCAAAATAAACTGCTACCGCTATGGTATTACGATTCAATAACAGGTTATTAGGTGGCGTATTTTAAATGTTTTTTGACAGCTTTTTGGATTCGGAGTGCAACCTGACCCGGTGCTTTTGATCGGATCAAGACTGATGAGATTCTCTCATAGGATGCGTCCGTGTCTGTGGTGCTGTGGTTACCATGCAGAGGAGGGCTATACTCGGAGCAGCAGCTGCTTTCTGTGGTGTTTGATGACTTCGCCAGGCTGTTTCACCTGATTAGCTCCATAGGGTAAAGCAACAGTGGTGAACCCAGAGAGATGAGTTCATGGGACAGTCATCCATCAAGCAGCCCAACAAATTATGGATTAGACTTAAAGATGAAGCTTCCCTTGCCTGGAGAGACTGACAGGGCAATAAAGCAAAGGATGTCTCAAGGGTGACCAGTCAAGAAGACTGAGGTAAAATATATTAGGACAGAAAAAGTAAATAGCCACTATGTAAACCGCTACAGTGGTGCTTGAAAGTTTGTGAACCGTTTTCGAATTCTTGTTCTATTTTGGTCTCATCCCTCCACAAAACCTTTTTCTAATAGCCTTCTGGCTTGTCCTCGTGATTTTTAGCGAACTGCAGAGTGGCAGCAGTGGTGTTTTTGGAGAGCGGTGATTTTCTCCTTGCAGCCCTGCCATGCACACCATAGTTGTTCAGGGTTCTCCTGATGGACTCATGAACATTAACATTAGCTAATGTGAGAGAGGCCTTTTAGTTTCTTAGAAGGACTATTATATGTCCTGCTCTTGGAGTGATCTTCGTCAGTAGACCACTCCCGGGGAGGGGAACAACGGTATTGGATTCCCTCCATTTGTAAACAATCTGTCTGCGTGTGGATCGGGGGAGTCCAAACTCTTCAGAGATGGTTTTGTAACCTTTTCCAACCTGTTGAAATCTCCTTTGTTCGTGCTACGTGATACACTCCCCCAAACATGCGTTGTGAAGATCAGACTCTGATCGACGCCTGTTCTTTAAATAAAACAGGACGCTCACTCGCACCTGGTTTTCATCCCGTTGATTGAAAACACCTGACTGCGATTTCCACTTTGAATCAGCTGCTAATCCTAGAGGTTCACATACTTTTGCCACTCACAGATATGTAAATATTGGATCATTTTCCTCAATAAATAAATAAATGACCGAGTGTAATATTTCCGTCTCGTTTGCTTAATCGGGTTCTTGTTGTCTACTTTTGGACTAAAGGGTTCGCAAGCTTTCAAGCACCACTGTAAATCGCTGCATGTATGTTGCCTTAGCATCATGTAAGGGTTAGGTCAAATCTACCTCACTGTACTGTAAATTATAATCATAGGTGGGCAAATCTTATTAGGTATCCATCAGGCAGTGTGTTTTGATTGACCGGAAACTTCCAGTCTAATGTGATTTAATGCTGCCTTCAACTTGGAAGTGGGAATTTACTAGTTTACATTTTCTAGCTTGCCACATTCAGAATGGGGGGGAATCCCACAAATCCATCCCACAAAACCATCCCGGCTGTCCGAATTCTAATCGGAGGGGGCATTTTCTTTGTTTTTTTTTAATTTTTTTATTTTGTTTTGTTTTTTTTAGTCTGAGGTTTGAAATTCCGAATACAAGCCGCCCTCGAGTGCTGCCCAGAGTTATGTTCTGGTTGCACAGAAGCCTGTAGGCTAATATAGTTTACTGCTGCGTACGACTCGGAAGTGGGAAGATTAACCTCGGAATTACGTCACTTTTGAGCTTGGCACATTCAGGCTACGGCTACAAAATCCGTGAATACATGTGTTCATACATTGTTGGCAAAGAAACACTAGTGAACATAACTTTGAGGTATTTACATTCTCCAAAACGGTCTGGACAGTGTTATAAACTTAACCAGTCTGTGTTGATTGATTTTAGAGTAAATACTACTATCAAGTGGTGAAGTCGTATTATATCTACTGTTAATGGTGTGAGTGGCCATGTGTGCTGAACTCCAAGTTTCCAATTCCAAGTCGAGGGGGCATTTACTTTGTTTTTTCCTAGATGTCGGTCAGTAATTCGTAGTTTCCTTGTGATTAGTAGAATGCAGCATAATCCTTACAATCTGGTTAAATGCGATTATGGGGAAAATAAGGGAACACTCATGTTCCTGGGGAGGGGATGATTCTGAATAGTCCATATCCTCTCCTGATAGTGTTTTTGATGGTCACGTCTTAATAGCAGTAATCCCGAACGAAGAGGAAAACCCTTTCAGGATAGTCTCTAATGGATGCCTGGTTACCGGGAAAAGTTTTACTATGGTATTCAATACGGTTGTATCGTTCTGGGTCTTATGGTTAACATAAGATAGTGCGTAAACTCCTAGAGCAGGTAGGCACAACAAAGGGTTATTCTGTAAAACGTCTTCATGATCCGTTATTAAACGATTCAGTCATTTATTTGATCAGCTAAAGCACCATAGTTTAAGGTTCCTGGCTACCAAACCTCACAGCAGCCCCAACAGTTTATGGAAAAAGCTTGATCCCATATTTGGTTGTGTTTTACACCAAATACGTGTGTGGTGGTGGCTACACAGGTCATTCACCGCGTTTACATGCACAACAATAATCCACTCTTAACCCGATTAAGACCATACTCTAATTAAGAAACTACCATGTAAACAGCCATTTTTAATGACCTTAATCTGATTAAGGTCACACTCGAAGTAAGCAAGAATCGCGTTAAGACAGGTGGAGTCCTCCCTGTTTTAGTCGTATTATCGAGGTGTATTACCGACACGTACACACCTTAATCACATCATGAACGTCGTGTGAGAGTTTTCACCGCATTCTGCGACAGGACACGATCACACACGGCAGCGCTCAACATTTTACGGCGAACGAGAGAGTTACTTACCTACTGTAGGCCTGTAGTGGGGAAAAAATACATGTATCCCGGCTACTATATAGACGGTAAGTACGCGGTTTGGGACGCAGCCCACGGCTTCAAGCAGTCGTCTATCTGCACGTACGGCACGACAAATAATTAACCGCACTTGCAGCGTTCGTAAAATAATTAAATAAAAACACCCAAAACTGTACACGGTACCATAACGAAGACGAACCGTACGTTGACGCGTGAAATTCCGGAGGGACGGCGTGACGCGGTGACGTAATGACGCGGGCTGTTGATCTAATTATGTTCTAGGACGTGTAAAACGGGAACATGACAGGAGTATTCCAAAAGCGACTCATGTAAACACCTGAATCACATTATTATCTCACTCAGAGTAAGGTCAACATTAGATTACTGCCGTCCATGTAAACGTAGTCACTGAGAAAGCACGTAAGGACTAGCCAATAACCGGGATCGACAATGTAGCTAGAATTACATTTAGACTTTTCCTCAAATATATCCGCCGGTAAATTCGGTAAGCTTGATTCCCACGAGCTATATATTTACTTGACCAAAAAAAAATGTTTGCCCTACGTGCTAATCATTTCAAGAATCTAAACGAGCATCAAAGTCGATGCCTCTCGACACAGCGTGAGTGAAGAGTCTCTTTGTTAACGCAAACACTCGAAAGCTGCGCCAGCAAAACGGCTCGAAACGTGCTAGCACAGAGCGGAGAGCAACGGTAAGAAGTGATCATTTTATCTCCATCGAGCACATCATACAGCACTTCCCGTCCCTTATTCTTCCTCTGGATTAATGACCTTTTTCTGGATTTGGTGAAGAGGTAATTATAATCGGGCGCTGGATAAGAGGAAAAGAAAAAGGTCTTTCTGGTGCAAGTACCACGGTCTTGTTTATTTGCTTGCTACCAGTCTGTGTTGTGCTGCTAACAAGCTATGCTAATTTATGTTCTTTTCTTTTCTCAGAACCTGAAGTCTGGGAATTCTCACACTTGTAGTGTGGTGCAGAGATAATGGAAGTCTAGAGAAAAATGCAACCCCCCCCCCCCCCCCCAAAAAAAAAAAAACACCACCACGAGGGAATCTCGCACTTGAGGGTTTCTACAGTATGTTGGATCTTAATGGCTAATTTCCAGTCTTCCCGCTTTGTGTTAATTATATCCCGTTCGGTCAGGGACCTTCTGTTCTCTGAAGCTCATTAAGTGCTGGGTTTGTTACGCATTTTATATTCTTCCTTGAGAAGAAACATCATGTTCTTATCTTAAACGCTTAAAACGGGGCAATTGAATCAGCGACGCGTCGCGTTTGCTTACACACGCGCGCGCAAACAAAAAACGTACCGTGTTCTCGGATTGGAAGGGTGATAAGCCAGCTTCGTTAATATTTATAAGTACGGGCTATTATAGATTTACAAAAATGGTGGGTGCTGCAAGCTGTTGACTTGCAAATATTCATACTTCTAAATGCCCAGATTTGCAGAGCGTGAAGTGTCATCCAGCCTCCAGCACTACTATTACTGGAACTCTATGCATCATTAATTCAAGAGTAAGCCGAGCCACCTCGGAGGTGTCAATGGCTCATACACTAGCAGTAATTAAAGCCCAGGATTGGTTGTAAAGTCATGAAATACTGTAGGGCTCGCACATACACCTCCCACACCAATCCTCTCCAACTCCACCTCCTTCACGGTGTGCTTATTTACTTTGATTGTATCTTTCTGTGTGTGTGTGTGTGCTAGTAAAGGAAGAACGGCACTTGTGTTTGACCGTTTACCCTCCTCAAACGGGAGACTCGTTCGACTCTGTCTCTGTTCTACCGGCATGGCATCGAAGGAAAAAAAAAAAGTATTTCTCATTTTCCGGTGTTGGACTGAACTGTCTCGCGTTTATGTCACAGCCGCACTTCCTCCTCACACTTGAAATTGAATATGAAAGGAAATAAAAGCGGCGATGAATATGCAGATGCCGTTCAGGGATGAGGATGTGGATTTAGACTTCACGGTACTCGCTTTGGCACTTCAAAAGCCCTACCGTATTATCGTGTAAGAACCTATTAAACTCGAAAAAGCGAATTTAAAGGGAACACAAAGTGTGACCTGTGACACTGTAAAATATTGTATTTCAAAATTAAGACGTTTCATCGAAGGTAAAATGTGGACTTTTTAAAAATTTTTCTCATTTAAGCCGGTTTGCAAACGTGAGCGGGTTCTTGACCGAAACGTTTTCTCGGGAACATTTGTCACGGCAAAGGTTTTCTCGCCCTGCCGCACGTCCCTCCAGATTGGTTTCTGTGCTGTATGGAAATACCTGTGGCGTGATCAGACAACAATTTTCGCTGTTGCCCAAAGAAATTGTTTGGTAAAAAGGTCCAGATCTATTCCAAAAGGTCAATAACTGAGCCAAGCAAAGTGCGCATATATATATGAGAGAGAGAGAGATATGTGTTAAACATGGCACCTCTGAGTAAAAGTATAGGAACAGATGGCCTTAAAGGAAATGAAAGTAAATAACTCTTAAGATTTAGTTACATATCCCTTGCTTGCAGTAATTGCATCACGCCGACTGACGTCACCAGACTATTTTTCTTTCGTGATGCTTTTTTATTTCACTGCTCGTTTGTTTTGGAGAATTTCTCCCTTCAGTCTCCTCTTCAGGAGGTGAAATTTTACATTCATGGCATTTTGACAGACGCACTTATCCAGAGCGACTTATATCCGTCTCGTTTTGAATTCGAAGTGCACGCTCAGTTTGGTTATGGTCTAGTGATCGACACGGCCACGGTCTAAAACCTTCTACTTTTCCAGCTGACGAAGTCCTTTATTGTGTCGGCGGTGTGCTTTGGATCATTGTCTTGCCGTACGATGACGTTCCTCCCAATTAGATTGGATGCGTTTGTTTGTAAATCGGCAGACAGAATTTTTCCTGTAGACTTCGGAATTCATCCTGTTGCTGCCATCGTGAGCTCCATCACCAATAAAGATTAGTGCGCGTATTCCAGAAGCAGCCATGAGACTACCTCCAGCATACTTGAACCATGCTAGATCCGTTCTTTATCCACACGTTGGCCTTTCCGTAATGTTGGTAGAGGTTAACGTTCATCTCATCAGTCTATAAATCTCCGTCCGAGAACTCGCGAGGTTTATCTCTGCTCTTACTGCTGTTGAATGGTTTGCATCTTGTGGTATGGCCTGTATATTTCCCTCTATTTTAAGTTTTCTTCCAGTGGTGAATTGTGATGCCTTCACCCCCGCCTTCGGCGGTTTTTGAGGACCTGGGCAACAAGAAACGCAGGTCAGTCACGTGTTCCAATATTTTTGATCGCTTGAGAACTGGGTGGGTTCCAACGAAAGGTGCCACGTTCTAAGTTGTTAAACACATCTAGATGTAAAATATCCGGAAACGAAAGCTGAAATTCTGGTCTGTCGTTTCGTATTCATCTATTAATCGCATACCCAAACGTCTTTTAGCTCATAGCAAAAACTAAAGGATTGGCCTTGGAAAGAGTACTTTTGGAGGTACGTGAAGCTGATCAACTTCGGCTGTGTTATCGACTGAGCCTTTAACCCTGACTCAAGCCTGTTTGTGCATCGGCAGAAGCGGTGCATTGCTTAAAAGTAATGGACCAATCAGATGCTATTGAAGAAAGTTCACCTATAAAATAAGTGTGTTTAAAAATATGAATAAAAACATTTCAAACCCTTTTTAAAGATTAGAATTGTTTTGTGTTCTACAGGATGACATTTGAAAAGTGAGGGAAAAATGGAGGTGTGTGCAGCCATTCAAGCTAGAGCAGGAGATAAAGCCCTTTCAATTATACTTCACATTATCATCATCATTATTATTATTATTATTATTATTATTAGTAGTAGTAGTAGTAGTATTAGTCATTTTTTGACTACATTTTCACTTCTGAGTTATATGGAAAAATGGCCCATAATTACCTGCAGAAGAAAACAGATACAAATGCAACAATGTTCTGCGTTTTAATTTGACAGTATTACTTGCGTATCACAAAAAAACGTTAGTGCGTTATAAAAATATGTTCTAAACTGCGTTAGCTAATGCACCTGATTTTAAAAGTCAGCTTTCTAGTTAAGACATGGTGTTTACGATGATGGACACCTCGTCCATATATCTAGAAACACTAGCATTCAGGGCTTAAGCTCTTTATTGTACATCCGTAGTGTTTATTTTTGTAGCCAGGGACCATTCTATATTCACAAATTCATCAATCCATCCGTCCATCCATTCGTTTTCAGTACAGCTCATCCTACACATGGTCTGTAGGGGCTAGAGGCTATCCCAGGGGACTCGGGGAACACGGTGGGGGGGGGGACTCACACAGTCACACACCCATTCACAAACTCTGGACAATTTAGAGATAGAAATCGGTGTACAGCACATGTCTTTGGACTGGGGGAGGAAACAGGAGTACTTGTTTACTTAAAGTTGTTTACTTTTTTGTGTTATTAAGGTTTGGGATTAAAGTCATTCAAGTGAATAGGCTAATCGCTGTAAGAAATCGATAATAGATCTAATAACTTTGGTGATGGTGGCTTGAAATTTCTACCGCTAAACAAACAAACACTCCCTGGTATGCCTCATGGACTACATTTTTTAAAAAACACTGATTTAATGAACCAAAACTTTTAAATCCAGCTTTGACTTTCCTGATATGTGTGGCAACCTGGGAAAACCTTTCATGCTGTGAAATGTTGACATTTTCTACTACAGTCATGTGAAAAAACAAGTGTGCCCCATGGAATTTGTTGGCTTTTCTTGACATATATTTGTATAAGCGAACATTTGATCCTCTTTGAAAGTGTGCTTATTAATAAAGTCGCTACACTCTATTGTAAGACAATAAATTGACATTTTGTAGTAATTTTCACAATTTAAATGAACAAAAAAACAGATCAGTTACATTTATCACACCTTCATATCCATAAAATTCGAATCAGGTGTTGAAGATTGGGTGCCAGTGATTAAAGCAAGACTGCAGTTTACCAATGAGCGTATAGGCAAAGACCAGGCTTTAGGAATAATGTGCTCTGGACAGACGAATCAAAGGTCGAGTTGTTTGCCCGCAGTAACAGCAGACACGTTCGGCCCAGACCAAAGACAGCTTAAAAAAAGAGAAGCACCTCATACCAACTGTGAAGCACGGTGGTGGAAATGTGATGGTTTGGGGTTGCTTTGCCGCCTCCGGGACTGGACATTCATTGATTCAACTATGAATTCTACATCATATCAAAGCGTGCTTGAAGATAACATGAGGCAATCTGTCCGAAAGTTGAAGCTGAACCGCAAGTGGACCTTTCAACAGGATAACGATCTTAAGCACACTAGCAAATCCACCAAGGAGCGGCTCAAAAAGAAGAAACGGAGGGTTATGGAACGGCCTAGTCGAAGCCCGGATTTGAATCCCATTGAAATGTTGTGGGGGGGGGTTTGAAAAGGGCAGAACATGCAAGAAAACCCTCAAAGATCTTCAATCTGAAAGAATATTGCATGGAAGAGTGGTCAGAAATTCCAGCAAGCCTGGTGGGTAATTATACAAAACGCCTTCAAGGAGTTATTTCTTCTAAAGGGGGCAACACTAGCTTCTGAGGCCAAGGGTCTACTTACTTTTTCCACAGAAGAACATCACATCTATTGATATTTGTCTTGAATATTGAAAAAGCTATTTTCTTTTCCTTGGGGTTTTGTTCATGAACTTAATTAATAGCCACTGTTTCAGAGATGATCAAGTGTTTGCTTGACCAAATATGTCAAAAAACCTTTTTTTTTTTTTCACATGAATGTAATGTCGCTCAGAAAACTACAGACTTTAGCAACTGAAGTGTTTCTCTTTAACACATATCTCAATCACAAGTGAAGTTCTAGCATTTTAAACTCTCATTAACCCCTAAAGTGTAAAGGTTTGTGTGAGGGGGGGTTCCAGTATGATTCCATATTGGACGTTTTGACAGCCATTATCCGATTACAAACTGAATTGATAAGACCTTTCTTAGAAATGTTAATGTTTTTAAAATCTACAAAAATACCAAGCAAGGCATCTTATTTTGACATGACTTCCTACTGACCAAGTCTCAATCTTAAATCTCTCAATTCCGAGATTGGGTGCAAATAAATAAATAAATAAATAAAACTATCGGAGCTCGGATCATTTTTTTTTTTCCCCCTCCTTTCCACAGGAGCATATTTAGTTTTTCCTCTCAGCTTTGATTGATCGCAGACCGCCCGACATCCTTGCAGCCGAGTGCTTAAACTGAATTCGCAGGCTGAATATTAAGAGTCCCTGGCTGGGGCTCTGCCACTTGAGCACTTCCATTCACTCAGGAGGGGTGACTGGTGCCAGAAGCAGGATGATGTCATCAGTGGTCCTCGTCCTGTAAAGTCCCCCCCTGCTTTCTCACCACCGATCGTTTCACATCTCATCACATTGTGCCAGATTTCAAAGTTTTGCCCAAGGTGGCTCAACGGTAACTCTGTGCTATGGTTCTAAACACAAAAATAGCTTTCCCCCCGCCCGCTTGGTTTTATTTTGTCCACATGAAGGGAAATCATCTAATGATTTTCCTTGATGTTCCTTAGAAATCATCACAATCACTTTTCCTTCAAATCCATAATCGCACAAGAATTTATTCCTGTTCATCAAGCACCAGTGTTCAATTGCACCTTGAATACATTTGCACGCTAAAGACAAAAGCACTTTGATTTTGGCTGCTTGCCTTCAGACCAGCTGTAATCCATGCCTCAGTTGGCGTTACACATCGCGATCATATTTTATTCAGTGACTCGTACGCCACTCTTTTAGCGAAGACAACAGAAGTACAGCAGAAGTCTTCGCAAAGCTTCGAAGACCCATTTACTCTCCAGCTTCTTATTTGGCTCAGATCCCCTCAGCGTCCCGAAACCGAGATTAAGTCATGAACGTGGTCTTGTCGAATCCTTAGTGTTGTGCTCGAACGTTCCTTGTTTTAAGGTCAAGTGCGACCTTTCAGGTTCTTGTCTTAGTTACCTCGACCTTTACATATCAAGAGCTAGGCATGGCTGACTTTATACCAGCCACTCCATCACAAAGGAGACACTTCCTGTGAAAGGTACCGCTGACCTTTTTAGACGGATAACATCTAGCAGTTCCTGTACAAATTGTGGTAATTTATGACTCCAAACCCTTGACGTCATTCGTTTAGCGCTTTAGTCGGTATGCTTGATTACAGAGCGCCAGGGATTCAGCCAATCGTTTGGTGTAGTTTCAAAACATCGAATGTTTTGTTGACCTGTTGATTCAGGACTTCCAGGTGCTTATGTGACCGGTGAAGTGCTAAAGAAAATGGCTTCCGGTTTGATCTCACCTTGGGTGACTGGGAGAGTGGGAGTAACCGGGCCGAGTGTGGTAAAAGGAGCGCAGGAACATAAACCCAGGAGTCCGAAATAAGCTGTACACGCCTAATAAACCCCTCAAACCACATTAATGTTCTTGTTCTAACAACTCATTCACGGGGACTCGTGTGGCGGATGCGTCGCATCATCTAAGCCTAATAACGAACCGGTTGCAAAACATGTTGCTATTTAACAAAGTAATGCATATAGTTATTGATTTTGGAGTATTTATTTATTTATTTATTTATTTTTTTAATACAGAGAGCTTTATTCAATATTTGTGGAAGGAGTCTCCAGCGCAGTGTAGCTGCTATAACGTAAGTGACGACAGGAAATCACCTGTTTTGTGGAAATTCCACAAAGTTTAACTATAAAGGGATGAAAACGTACGTGCATTCATTAATAAATTAAACGTCGTAATTGTTCACCGTTAAAAGGAATCGAATGCTTCGGAATGTGCCGTCATTGGAAAATAATCGACTTCAGGGTGGTAAGAGTAACGCCACTTCTTATCCGGCTTCATCACACCAGCCCATCTTTGATTATTTTACAGTAACAGCATGCCCCCATATGTTTATTCCTTACTAGTTGATATATATAAATAATAACAATGATACCAATTCTCTCTTTCTCTTTGTTCTCTTCCATGCCTCCTCTGCACAACCCGTACGAAAGGTAAGCCAACTCGAATAATCTCAAAGTTGTCATATGATATGATGTGTGTGTAGATGATGGAGGTGGAAAAAGTGCAAGTGTCTTTTAATCGAACGTTTTCCAATATGGAGGTGTGATATTACCCACTGGAGGCTTCAGTTCCAGTGCGGTAGTCGCGTGGAGAGATCGGCTGACAGTGTTTGTGCTTGTCAGATCATTTGAATCTCCTATTCTCCTCTTTCTTCTTTAAAGCCGGTCCGGTAATAATTCCGATAAGCCGATATTTCATCCCGTTCTCTAAAGAAGGATGCTCACT
The DNA here is from genome assembly GCF_001660625.3 of Ictalurus punctatus. Classification (NCBI taxonomy): domain Eukaryota; kingdom Metazoa; phylum Chordata; class Actinopteri; order Siluriformes; family Ictaluridae; genus Ictalurus; species Ictalurus punctatus. The sequence goes on from NC_030443.2 coordinate 4,412,253, forward strand.
AACACACCAGCACCACGGCGTTACCGCTGCAGTCTGTCGAGCCTTTTCACACGGACGCTTTCTATTTTCTGCCGCATTCATTTCCTCACTTTCCCAAAACACATCTGATGACACATCCAGTTCAGAAGTGATCTGTTTGCATGAGAAGAAAGAAGCTGACGATGAAGCGTATTCCACCGACGTCATCAATCCGTTACAGTTTGGATTGATAAGAGTCGCTGCCGAAGGAGCAAGACGTGCCTTATGGCTCGCGTTGTGATCATTTAAAACATGACTGATTTGGAGTGTGCCAGTTGTTTTAGTTTGCCTACTGGATGGATCATATTCTTATAGGTTGAGTCCCTTGTTGTACTATAGAAGCAAATATGCATTATACCACACTACAAGTCCTCGTTGTAAGATTTTTCCAACGAACTTTACTGTAAACATTGCCACATTGTCACTCGACTGAATATATATGACTCGACCAAACACCCCATCCCAACCCCACCAAATATTTTACACCGTTGACAGATAGAGGAACGATGTGTCACGCGCAACATCTGCGATAGCAATGACCGTCTGCGATAACAAGAGTTGCAGTTAATCAATGAAGACCATTCCAATAAACGTTGAGTTTTAGCGGTCAGGGTCTGTAAAATCATACCCGCCAGCTAATATCCTGCCACTTAAACATTCCGTTTCAAAATAGCATGAAGACTAAATCTTGGCTCGCAACACAGAAAACTCAGGTCCTGTTCACTTATATGCAGATATTTAAAAAAAATAATAATAAAAACTCTTTTTTTTTTTTTTTTAAAAAAAAGGAAAAAATTCCCATCCACACAAACAGCATTCTTGAACATAAATCTCCAAGATGGAGCGGTTAGGGAAGGAGAAATGTAGAAAAACACCAACATGGCCCAAAGTTCTAAAACGAAAAAACGATGATGATGTGGAACTACTGCTTAAGGTCACACTTTGGTTTTATTAAAAACCTCCATTCGCAGTGTAGCCGTGGATTCAGGAGCAGTATATATTATATTCTGCCGTCTCCAACTGTGGGTAAAAATATGTTTAAAAAAAAAAAGCTACAATAAATCGCACACGTTACCTGTAAGAAATTACAGCGTAAAACTGAACCTGGTTACCTGCCGTGATGAACGGAGTCCTATCACACGCACACCACACGAAAACCGCAATGGATACGCGCAGGTCGACAATGTTTTCAGATACACGGGTTCTCCATGGGGCGTGTTTTCGAAAAGCTTCGTATTCAGTAACCCGAAACACAGCTTTCTTGTGGACTGAAGAACTACGTTTTCTAAAATATCTGTCTACCTGAGGATGGGGCTGGCTTGAGAATATTAACATGTTCTTGCTTTGTTCAGGTGTGTTCTGGGTCATGACCTTTTTAAAACGTCCATTGTCTCCAGGTCCCTGAGGAATGAACTTGGGGAAACATTGTTCTAGAATGGCATATACAGTGCAGGATATTTCCAAAACATTTCCCCTGACTTGCCACTTTAGTACACTGAGACTTCAGATGAACATGTCGCAATTAGGGTGGAAGCGGTGCTTTATTACAATACGGCCTTCCCATGGGCCTTAACCAATACCCCTTAGATCCAAACCAATTTTCTGCTCTCTCTCTCTCTCACTGCCTTGGGCCATAAAACCCTGTGTTTGGGCTCCAACAGATCCTACAGTTGTATTGATTTCAGTCTGTAATTTGTATTGCAGAGTGCAAATGTACCATACAGTGTTCTGTGACAACACATGGTTGTAATCTGACGACGATTTAATTCAGCTCTCCACGTAGACATGGTCAATTCGCCGGAGAGGGAGAAGTCAAGGTCACACTCCAGAATCATTGCGGTACATTTGCATACACTCTCCAGATTGTCTGATGCTGGGCCACTGAAATTTACGGCTCGTGGATCCCCGGATCGGGCAGAGTGCAGAGACGAGGTTGGATAGAGAGATCTCTGCTTCAGCTTTGGATAAAATCGGAATCGGCATATGGATTGCTCTCGGCTCCAGGGCAAAGCCAAACATGACAGACGCTGGAAGGCTCTGTTGGTCTAGTGCTTTCTGTCGTGCTGCCATTCCCTTCCAGGACTGCTGTCTGCTCTCTGCTTCTCACTGACACAACAGAGATCTTGATCTCTTCATCCTCGAAAGTACAGCAGATGCGCGAGCGGAATGACGGGAACCGCAGGTCCTGATCTGCAGCAGGGACTGGAGGAAAGGAGGTCAGAAAGATTGACTGGATCCGATGATTAATGTACCCAGACATGGACGGCAGACGCCTACTCAGGGCCCCGCGAGTCATTTTGCAGATTGATACGGCGCATGTGATGCCACACGCTACGGTTTCTCTGCTCTCTCAGTGGCCGTAGCCATAAAACCCAGCATTTGTCAGTGAAATGGCTAAGGACAGAGCCCATTTCTTCCCTGATTGCACCAAATCAGGTCCGCCTTGCTGGAGATAAATATTACTTAGCCCGTGGCACCTGATCCAGCATTTCTTAAACGGGGATTATAAAGAGTGAGGTTTCCTGTATGGAAGCCAGTCTGATGGTACACCATGTAATGTCTTGCAAATCAAATGCAGTGCAACGCTACAGCTTCCTTTGAAGTGATAATGACTTGTACCGACTCGTCGCCAGTCAGGCGAGGTGCAGATGCGGTTTTCGTCACGAAACTCACAGTAACACAGTGTTTGGGATCTGCTTGCATCAGTTTCAAGTTACTTTTTTATTTATTTATTTATTTATTTTATCTACATGTCACAGGTAAGGAGACAGGTGCATATAATTTATATATTTATGTCGATATCAAGGGCAAGCTTAGGAATTTGACCAGCTCAGCTGCCTGTTTGGAGGAAGTACAGGTTTAATGGAGGATTTATCGTAAGCATTTAGCGGTATGCCCTTATCCATTCCCTCGCAACCTCCCCCCGAGGCTGACCTTCTTAAAGATGTGATACGCTGCCATTTCAGAGTTTTGGCTTATAAGTGGGAGTGGGTAAGTGTCCATATCCTTCTTTAATTAACTGCAAGTGTCCTCTGAGAATCCAGACAAGACTCTTGATTGTCTGTGAGAAGATCATGTTCCAGCTCTTTCTCGAACTGTTTTGCTCAATGGATCCTTTGTTTGGTCCTGAAGCTCGTCTCCGGTCCAGTTGTATCGGGCCGTCCTCGTCCTCTGACAGATTTAACTCAATATTTTCCCTAGTCCGACTGAGCCTTGTCCCTGAGAGGTGTGTTAAATGAAGCTTAAACCTTAACACCCAACCACTTTCTAGAAGTAATCACTTTGCCTTAGAGCTATAATAATAAGAAGAAGAATATGATTAATATTAAAACATAAAAAAAGCTAGCTAGCTTCCTAATTAACAGAGGGCTTTCCCCACCATAGCGAAGTCTTTTTGTGGCGCACCTCAAGCCGAACGAACGCAAAAAGGAATTTAGGCAACGTATCAGAATGAAAGTTAAAACAACGATGAGAGTTCTATGCACTTACAACAAAACAACAAGACGGCTTGATCTCAAACGGAAAGGTAAGCCGGCAACCGCTATGAATAATCGATGTTTGGACACGCGTTTGTACGATCGGTCTGGGGCAGAAGTTCATCGTCAAGCGGATCAAACAGTCGATCGGATAGTCCTCCGTGCCATCGCTTCGGGATGGTTGTTATCGATGCCATCGATGAGGTAAACCTCAACAGAGAATAAATGAAGTACAAACTTTTTTTTTTTTTGTTAGGGAGTAATTCTGGTAGATGCGATCGCATCGTCGCACTAGCGATAGCGAAGATAGCGTAGCAAAATATAGAGCTAATCTTACAACTAAAGAAATTGCCAACCTAGCTAACTTACATAGATGTTCATGTACTGACTGAAATTACGCAAGACAGCGAAGCTAGTTAGTTGACATTAGATCAAGATACCTCGACTGAACTAACGTTAGTATCTACCGTGGTTTGGTAGCTAAACAAAGTTAGCTTGTCCCCTTTAAAGTATGGTTTTATGAACATACCTCTGGAACGTTGGTTGGTCCAGGTTTAAACCTTTTTAAAAATTTAAGTGGACATCTAAGAAAAATTGAGCACCATGCCCTTGGGCCCTATGCACTGTCAAGTTGCTTTGCTTCCTGCGCCGCTGTCAAGGTTCATAAGGTTTCACTATATTATGTGTTTATATAGTATATGTGTATGTATGGAAATTAGCAGGCCCTAAAATAGGAACCTTTGCTCTCTTACATTAATATAGTTGAGTTTCCTCAGCTACTGAGACATTCTTCCTATAAAGGAGTCTTATTATGGACTTGCCGGTATATAGAATCAATAAAAATATAACGTTTCTTTACCATCAATTGATTAGTAGCCTAACATGAAGGAGTACCTGCATTTTATTTGGCAGGCTTTCCATTCATCGCTGCCATAGCCGCAGCACTCTGTTTATATCCACACAAAAGCGCTGTCGAGGCCCCAGTGAGTCAGCTGCAAATCATTTCCCACTATTAATGTAGGGCAGAAGTGCATTCCTTCTATTATATATGCAAGGTATTATTTCTTCGTATTGCTGTGCAATATCAGTCAACATGCCGTGTTTATCAGTATCATCTTCTCAGTTGACAAATCAAAAGTTTATAAGGTGAAGTGTTATTTAACGTCCTCGCATTCCTCATTTATTTACAAGTGCTGCGAGCTTTCCTGGTGATTCCCGGACAAATAACTAAAACGCCCTTCTCGCTGCTTCTTGCTGTGAGCATGTCGAGAACCCGCGAAGGAGCTCGGAAATCGGGTTCGGAATCGCCGGCCCAACGGACGCTACCCGAAGATGTGACGTTTCAGCGTCGCTCGGTAATCACCGTAGCGTTTCCGTTCCGACTTTGACGAGAGGTCCGTGGTCCATCGTGGTTCCCGCTTGATCGTGTAGAATTTCTGTAACCGCAGACGGATAAAGAAGGCACGGTGACGGGGGACTTCAGCAGAATGTGTTTTATTAGGTGTCGGGCATGTCGGAAAGATATGTGGAAGCTCGAGGGCCTGAATTAAATCCCCACTATATTTGATGCGGACACATGATGAGCGTTTATTGAAGCGCACTGAAGAAAACAGACGTTTTCGAACTATAACTTTAACTATAAAGCAGGCGATATTTCAATGTCAAACGCCTGGCCAGCGTCCGCCCCACGTTCTCTTCGATTAAAATTACAAGCTGCATTTTGCGTTGTTTTGAATCCATTGATCCATGTCAAACTGAAACCATTACTTTTTCATCGATTTTTGTTCCCTCTCTCTACTACTTTACTTTGCGGCTCGTCTCTTAATTACAGCCCTTGTCGACAGGATTTCGAATGTTCCTGCCTCATCAGAACTGTGTGGGCGTGTCAGATTGCTTAATGAATGACAGCAGCATCTCCCTGCCAACGTAAACAACCCATCACTGTGATAACGCTAGAAACGTGAGTAGGAATGACAAAGCGGTGCTTGCACATCGCCCGTCGTGCGGCGTGTCGGTGTATTCCGTTTTAACGGACCACTATCACGCGGTAGTTAGTGAGTTGTTTGGGTTATTAGTCTTGCTGGTGAAGCTCAGCAAGTCGGATCAAGTTTGCCGTACTTTTCCGTTCATAAGAGCATGAGATTTTGTACACAAACACGGAAAACATCGTCAGACGCTGTAGTCTCGGCTTTTCAGCAGCTCGCCGTTACCATCCACGCTAACGTTGGTAAAATTCTAACTTGATGTACTTTTGCTCACACTCGGGCACGAGTAAGCAGGAAAGAAGCCTCTGTGGTTGGGGTAAAAGGAGAGCTGCCTAAAGCAGATGGCTACAGTAATTCTGATTGGTACTTTAGTAGCATCGATGTCACCTGTACCATGTATAATCCCGACCAGCTCAAATCAGACGATAAGACAAGAATGCGGCTGGGGGTGGGGTGAGGGTGGGGGATTCAGAAATCCACAGAAGTGACAGAAAGCAGCTCATTATAAAATGAGTCGGTGTTCTCTTTCCTCGTTACATTAACCGAACTTTAACTTTTTGGTGTTACCACTCTCGCCATTGTGCTGACATTTAACCGCACGAAACGTGACTTCAAGTCTGCCGTGTGCAGATGTGACTGTGTTACTTTTCCACGGAGATGCCTTCATTTTTATGTCCAGATTTCCATGCGTCCTCCTCGTTCGGCTGCTCCCGTTAGGGGTTGCCACGGCGATCACAGAGCACACCCGTCTCCCTTATGGATTCACGGTTCATGATCCACATATTTGATTTGGCACCTTCTTTTTTTTTAAATCTCTTTACTTTTTTAAGCGCCGGATGTCCTTCCCGACTCGACCCTCCCGTTTTATCCAGGCTCGGGACCGGCAATACCGTCTTGTACCACCACAGTGGTACACAGTCTCCAAATCTCCATGCTACTGTCCTTTTAATATGATATTATCCGTATGACTTTTTTATTACAAGGCACATGCATACATATGTAGTGGCAGCAAATAAGCGAAGATGTTGAAATTGAATGTTTTTTTGGTGCTGTGAGAGGACAATCGGAATAATCGTCGCACTTTACTTTGTGCGTTTGATCTGCGTATAGTGATTTTTAAAAGCGGCTGCCCGGCATTGTGCAGGGCTGCTTCTGAACGTTCCAGGGGCGCTGAAAGTCAGTGTTGGTTCCACACATGAAGCTGACCTTAAGCCCTGCCCAGTTCCTAAAACAGCATGTTTTCGGTCAGACCTGCTCCAGAAGAAGTTGGACATTGAGCTTAGTTTAGCTCGATTAATGTCGTAACGGGAATTTAAGGCTACGTTGGGCACAGGCTCACCAAAACTGAACAGTTGAAGATACCACCTGCTCTTTTTTTTTTTAATTATTAAAAAGTGTTCGCAGGGTAGCCTCAGATTCCTGTTAATGATGCGCTTTCATATTTTACCGAAGAAGACGCCTGTAGTTTAAGGCGAGATTAATTGGTAAGTGTTTAATTTATTCATATATTCTAATGTGACATTTTAACTGCTCATATGTTAATTTGTAGGGGTAAGTAAACAGATATGCATATCAGCCATTAGGCCAAATATCTGTGAATTACATACACATGATATCAGGGCAGTGGATGATGTTACATGATCAACTATGGCGTGGCTGTTTTTCAGAAGCTAACATGGATGTGGGCCGGAAGTGTTCAGGTCATCGGGTCTAAATAGGATATATCTCCTGATATTTTTGGCTCTGTTGACTCGTAAGACTAATAAGGCTAATCGTGTTTATATTCGAATTTACAAAGTATATGTACGTCTATGAAATTTAACGGAGTCTTCCATTGGAAACGTCAGTTGGTGGTCTGATATCCTCAAGTACTACCCGTGTTGGACGCGGGGCCTCCCGGCGAGGTCATGGTGTTACGGAATGACGAGCGTTCGTCTCGCACTCAACCGCTTGCTTAATATATTTATACGTTTTCCTCTCTACCACGGCATTTTTCTTATCAAGAAGGCTTTTTGTGGGTCTGCCGGTATGTGGAATCAATAAAATATCACAAAGCATTTGTTTTATTTTAGTTATTTATTTATATATTTTTGACCATCAATTGATTCGTAGCCTAACCTTGGATGAGTAACTGCGGTCATCTTGGCAGGCTTTCCAACTTCATTTCTACCATAGACTGCACTGCAATATCGGGCATGATAAACAGTATTACTCAAATATCGGTTGATTGCAGACCTAAGACGAGCGCAAAAGACATTGGATTTAAAAAAAAAAGTCTTGCACATGAAATTAAATATCATTTTCAGAATTTTTTGTACTGAGGATGTATTTTCCTCTCTTCAGATTCTAAGAATCGGTATCGTTTGTAAGCGGAGCAGCCGTCTGCTACGTTTTAAGTAGAAATTATTATTATTATTATTATTATTATTATTATTTAAAAACAGTATTGATTAGTCATTAAGTATCCCATTGTTACTCACCTGTTTCATCGCTGTTGCATAAACTGTGGATCAGGACCACGAGGGCTGTGTGTCTTCTGCTTCCTGTACACAGCACAAAGTGCAAAAAAAAAAAAACAAAAAAAAAACCCACACATGCTGCGAGGAAATTTTTTTGCACATTAGTAATGCCTGCTTTTCCGAGCAAACAGAAATCTTATCATTTTCCTGACGTGGCCAAATAGTGTGGTTTTCTCACTATACGGAGAATAATTAGTGCTGCAGAACATCTCAGGGCCTTTGGGCATCATCATGATAATCATGCGATTCTTTTAAATTTAGATTTCAAATGAGAGTGGAGGCCAAATTTCTCTCCTTCCACTGGAATAAATAGTGGGAAGCAAAAAAAAAAAAAAACCCCAAAAAAAACATTACATAATTAACTCATGTAATTAAAATCATGTTTAATAATTATAAACTTAACAATTAAAGCCTTGGAAGAAAACCATAAGGAGGCGAAATCCTTAATTTTGTCATAAACTTGAACATTTTTATTCACTTAGCCACCGCGTGTTCACGTTTAGCCGTCGAAGCTTAAATAAATCCCGGAAACCTCCTAATTTCACCTCGTATGCTGTTCACAGAGGGTAAAACCTATTATTTATCAATGTTTTTATTGATATTATTTATTTATAACATTCCTGATCGTATCGAGTCTAATAAATTCTAGTGAACAACATCTGGGATTCGACAGTGGGGGGTGCGGGGGTTGGATAAGCACGGCACTACTAGCCAGCTGTTGGTTTAATGACATTTTTCCAGGGGTGAACTAAAGTGTCGGCAGATTTTAAATCAAGTAGCTTGTAAAGAGTTACGTAAGGGATAAAACACTTGGGGGCATGATGTTATAGGGCAATATTCAATAATGGGGCTGGGTACAAAGCGGTGCACTTTGTGTCACCACCCCTGTAATTTAGTACCGCGCTGTATGATCAACAGTAAACACGTGTAAAACACATTTACAGTAAAGTACTGTAATGTCTTCATGGTATAAATGAACACATAATCCAGTGTATTTTCTCACTTGGCTGCTGGAGGATGGGACTGGGTCTTATTCAAGGACCCAACCACTGACCTTATCCACTGATCCATCACAAGTAGCGGAACTCCTTGTGTAAAAGGAACTAACAAATTTTAATATCCAAACGGTAGTTACCATAAACTGTGTATACAGTCCACTCTGGTTTCTACCTTGGCTGGCTTGACCATGGTCTGAAACATTGGTTGGGACCAATATCTGTGTGCTGATTTGGGAGGGGGACACATTTCATGTGGATATCAGACCGCAGCAGGAGCGGCGATGACATCCGTGTGTTATTTAATCATTTATCTACCATCAGACAATCCTTCCATACGCATGAAATACCTTTATGACAGTTCCATTGTACATCATTCCGATATCATGTTAATGATGAGGGGAAATCACACCGTTAGGTTATAAATCTTGATCCACTTTTCTTTTTCAGTAAACTCCGGCAGGCTACTTCACCGGCTCTCGCCTCCAAATCCCTGTGCTTATAAGTATGCCCAGTACTGTGTAAAATCTGACAATCAGACTTGTAAACATACTTGTTGTCTCAAGGTTTCATGCTTTCCCTGACACACCAAATTCATCAAGCTGTGAGAGTTAAAATAGGACTCTTGATAAGGATGCAGTCTAGAGACACATCTTCAGCGCCCTGTCCGTCTCCATTCTGTTGCGTGGTAAGGATTGGATAGTCCTAACATCCTCCCTACTGCGGCAGCGTCCTTACAGGAGTTTATATGCTGCTCGCGGTCAGGTTCTGGAGATGCAGACTTTTACTTAACTGAGCTTGTGATAAGAAGTGTCTGCGGTGGAATGAGTGAAATATTTCACCCCCTCTTTAAGCAGCACACTGGTATTGAGCATCACTTAAGTGCTCCAGGACTGAGTTATCACACATAATGCAGTCGCGGGCAGGGAGCAGCAAGAGCTCCTATGAATGCAGAAACAGCCACTAAGTGAATATATATGAGGCATTTGTGGAGAAGAAATATTACATGTTATGTGACTGCTCGGAATGAGAGCCAACCAGCATATTGCAGAGTTTTACCATCAACAGGAAGAGATGCCAGGGCCATATCTCGCTGTAGTTCTCACCTGGTTTCCTACTGAAGCTAAGCAGGGTTGAGCCTGGCCCGTACCTGGATGGGTGAGGTTGCAACTGAGGTTGCTGCTGGAAGTGGTATTAGTGAGGCGCTCACCCTGTGGTCTGTGTGGGGCCTAATGCCTCAGTATAGTGACGGGGACAGTATACTGTCTTTCGGATGAGACGTTAAACCGAGGTCCTGACTCTCAGTGGTCATTAAACATCTCGGGACACGTCTCGTAAAAGAGTATGGGTATAACCCTGGTGTCCCAGAGAAATTCCCGCATTGGCCCTTATCTATCCCTGAATTGGCTACATCACTCTCCTCTCCTTTCCACCATTGGCTGGCGTGTGGTGGAAGTTCTGGTGCGCTATGGCTGCCGACGCATCATCCAGGTGTATGCTACACACTTGTGGAGATTCCCTCCATACAATGTAAAGCGCTACATAAATCTAAGGAATTATTATTATTATTATTATTATTATTATTATTATTACTATAAGCCTCTGGTTCAGAGGTGAAGGTGAGTCAATTTCAGCAGTAAACAGTCCAGTTGTACCATGACCCTGCCTTGTGAGCATGTCATCTTAATGCTGCAAGGTACAAAGATATATCCTATACAATTATGTGCTTCCATCTTTATGGCAACAATTAGGGGAAGGCCCACATACGGGATGGTCAAATGTCCACAAACTTTTGGACATATAGTGTACTTGTCTGCAGATAAAAATAAAAACACAAGTAGCCCGGAGATGAAATCTGCTTCTCCGTGGCACTCAGGCAAGTGATTTGTTACCGCTGTCGAGACGATAGGAATAACGCACACATCTGTACAAAACTCAACATTTTTCGACATTTATTACTTTTGAGGAGACTGATTTTCCTTAGACGCTCTTCAGTTCGACTGCCCAGCGCTCTTCATGTCAAACTGTACAACCAAGAATGTAATTCACACTGCATGAACACAGGTGTCGTCCTCCCCTAATGTAAATCCATTCCAGATTAAATCTGCCCTGTCTTATTCATCGTGAGCCTCCTATTTGGAGTGGGCCCATGCCTCCCAGTCTCTTAGATAACGGATAAATCCTATCACTAATAACGAATGTTTAAGCAGCGCTTTGGGGGAGCTTCCCATAGAGTGAGTTTGCACAAACTGGCATCCTCACTCGATCACTGGCAGCTCTCCTTCCAGGAGAAGGAGAAGAATGCGTGGGGGCAGTCAAAGGTGGTAGTGGGCTGAGGGCCAAGAGCTGCCATTAACACTCCTGCTGTTTTTGTTTGCACCACTTAATCTTGAGCCGGCTCCCATAGAGCGTCACGTCCTTCCCCTGAGAGAAAGCGCAAGAAGCCATGATTACAGGTTGATACAAGCGAAGAGAAGGAACGGTGCAGATTCCCAGCATCTGTTTTCCACTGTTCTTTTCATAAGAACATGGTCCTCAAAGCCAGAGAGATAAGCTCGATCCCAGAAGAGGATTCATCTAAAATGTACTGCTCGACTAGCACTGACTGGGACTTGCCTTATCGAAGGAGGACACGCTAGCAGTCACACTATCATCCACTCTATCGTCGAGTCGCAGTCACCGACGCATGCACCGAGCCTAATTTTCTGACGGTGTGTAAATCTACTCCATTAATACACAAATATTTAACAAGGAAAGAACAAAACCCGGAAGATAGAGGACAGTTTGAGGCTGCTAGTAGAGGATTTGTCAGTAAGTAGTGCGATATGATCTAGGCTCCGTTGGATTCCGGCGCAGCAGCTCAGAAGGAAGCAGACAGGTGCTCTTGGTTTTATCTTTTCAGTCAGCTAAAGCTCTTACATAAAACCTCCTTTAACCGGCTGTGTGGGTTGAAGTTGGCTTGCATTTATGAGCTGTCTCGTGTTCGTTTGAGCAACAACAATATGAAATCTTCATTGATTGGTAATGTCTTCCCCTCTCTCGCCATCTCAGTAAGGCTTATTAGTCTTCAGCTCTCGAAACGGAGAGAAGAAAAAAAAAAAAAGCCACAACGGAGGTGCTACAAGATTAAAATCCTAGCATGCAAAGAGAGAGAAAGAGAGGGGGAGGGGACCAACAATGGAATTTTACCAGAAAAACCCTGGTTTACAAGAAGACGCCGTGCTACCAGGCTTGTATTGGTTGAATTGATATTTACCTACGTAAAGACTCGTAATGCGAATTACTTGTTTTGTTATCTCTTGGCTCTTAAGTCTGAGATTTATGAGTTCACCGGTCAAAGACCTTGAGAAAGATGACCGAAGTAAAGACTTCAAATGCGTCTTTCAGGCCAGTTTTTAATTAGCATTTGGTCCAACGCTGTTTAAGATGAAAATGCTGACGAGCGTAGCTACCAGGAGTCGAAATGCGTAAATGCTACAGCTAAACTTTCCCGCAAAGTTACGCAACAGGGTTGTCGTAAGCGAAGCCCGCTACATCGTACACGCTTCTACCGTACCATAGTATCCACTAAAATGCCATGACCCTACCGAAAAGATCCCTTCAAAACGTGTTCATAATTCTCAATGTTTTCCGCTGCAGTTCTAAATCAGTCTGTCGTGATGGACTTTTCAGGACCCTTGAACTATCTGCATAAATCCTTCACTCTGGAGTAGGAAATAACCCTACTGCAGTCTTTTTTTTTTTTTAAAAATACTAAATTACCATTTCCAGAATAATATGCAGTAATGGGAAATGGAATAGCAATCCAGCGCTCTGAGAATAGAAGTCCGCCCGAGGACGGTCGAGATAATGTAATCTTATCGCTGGTGTTTCTTTTTCAGCTTTTAACCAAGGCTAATAAATGTTGCATGAAATAATCAAGGAATACATCTTTCTTTTCCGAGCAATTAAACACACTTTTGGGAACGGTGGATGGAACGAGGGTCAAAACACAGGGTAATTACAGGAGCATACTGTATTCAATCAGAGGCCACAAACAACGAAGAGGACAAAAAGCGTCCATAATCAACAGGCTACATTAAACAGGGGTCACTGTATGTAATTTAGGCGCCATCCCCGCGTACGCGGGTCGTTTTCTCCGTCCGTCGTCCACAAGAGAACGGCATTTGGGAGAAATAACCGAGGTGGCACGCGCAGATGATCTGATTTCCCCCGGTTATGCCGCTTTCCATCTGTGAGCATCTTGTGTCTTTCTGAGCTGCATTCGAGCTGTCGAGTTTTTAGCCGAGACGGTATCATTGCAAGACTGCTCCTATGAAGGTTTAAAGCCGGCACGTGCCTAATTTCCAGTAGTAGAAGTCGATAAGAGCAAGTCAAAATTGATGCTTAAATATAGTTTCGACTTTCTTTTTGATCCATCAGCTGGCAGAGCGATTAAGCTAGGAGATGTAGATTCATGCTGAGATAAGCTTGTGTGTAACCCCCCCCCCCCCCCCCCCCCCCCGGCTGCATGCACCATTATTGAATTTCACATTTACTACAAAGCAGTACTACATTCCAGCGCTGCTGGCTCGTGCTAAATGCTGAAGATGTGAAGATCACTTTGGTCGTGCATCATCATAACCCAAAATGCAAATATGTGCAAACGTGAGAATTATTGTGATTCTTTGCCGGCAGTTGTTTATTCAGCATCGCTTACATTCTTGTTGACAACTCAAAGGTGCACTTTGCCATATTTAATGTAACGAAAGCCTTTGCGAAATGTCGTCCCTCGCTGACTTGATGTCTGTTGCTAGTCCGATGATCTTCCTTCGGTGAAATCGTTTACATACAGTGAATGCACATGATTAGCCAGCGGTGATGTTTAACGTTGCGTGAAAATCTCACGTTTCCCTTCTAAAGCAGTTCACTCTGGGTCGTTTTGAAGTTTGCCATGCCGCGTGCGCCGATGTCCTCGTCCCCTCATTCATATGGAGAGCATGTCTCACAAACAGTGCTTATTGAATTAAGCCCCGGTGTACGTTTTGCCCAGATCTCTGGCCAATAGGTGATGTGGGTTAGGGGATAAGACTAATCTTCTAAATGGAAGGTCATGTTTACTCCATTTAATGTTCTTTGCCAAGTCGCCCGCCTCTGAGAAACCTCTCGTCAGAGTCCGTTCGGCGTGTACTCAAGGCCGCGCCAAAATATACACGGAATAATGAGTTGTGTTTCTCATATTGTTGACCCTGTGCATACCTGGGTATAAAATGTATGGTCACGCAGGCTATTAAAAATGAAAATTAGATTGCGGAAAAGATACAGACCTTGAAAGAATAGCAGAACTCGGCCTGTACCAGTACATGCCCTGTGGTGTTATCTTTTCATAGAGACTGCACATTTTCAATTTGTGGCTGCTGCTGTTATAAGAGAAGATATATGAAAATATTAAATACTGTATATGGAGACTTTTAAGTGCCTTTTTTTTTTTTAAACATATATAAACCGTGAAGTAATAACTTATTCTTCAGCAATTCATCTCAGTCATAAGGCATGTTATTTCCTTTAATAACAAAAACGAAATGAGTAGGAAAACTGTAGCTATGAGAGTATCCTGGGAGCTTAATGGGGCTAAACGAAGCTGTGCTGCATTTATAATCTCTACAGCACCAGTTCCCATCAGACTCTCGAACGGAGCCAGTGCCAACAGAGAGGAAAAGCCAAATGATTGTTGAGGGAACACTTTACTGTGATTGATAACCAAATGAATTCAGCCTAAGCGATTGTGATGTGCTGTAGATTCAATAAAAAGCCCTAACCCCAACTGACTGTCTCGAGAACATTGTGAAGGTCATCTCTAATCCCCAAACCACTGGGAAAACATGCAAAGCATGACTACTTATTGATTTTCGTTCTGAAGATAAACTCCGTTTGCGTTTCGCAAGGAGGCTGTTCATCCAAATTAAGGGCTGACAAATAAATGTACTCAGGACTCAGCCCAGCATATGCTTCGCTCTTGGGTATGAACCATGGGTGGACAAATGATAAACGATAACTTGCACGTAAAAGCTCCGATGTGTTGGCCAGTCCCAGTAACCAATCGACTAGGCCGTTGGTTCTCAACCTGTTTGTATCCAGGGACCCCTTTAACTGTATAATACATTCCACGTGCCCCCTCGGGATGGATTTATTTCATAATATTATTTCGAAACGCCACAGAACGCATCCACCAACAGAACATGTTGCGCCTGAATCGGCTTTGGCGCTTGGAACCTTCACATAGCATAATTTGTTTATGCGGGTTGGAATTTCCTCCACTGTAACGAAATGGAAAAACTCATGAACCCCCTGGCCACGCTCCACGTATCCGGGTGTCCCCGTATGCCATTTTAAATACCCCTGGACTAGGCTAAAAAGTGGTAGCTAACATAATGTAAGCTAGTTAAGTGCATTAATACAGAATAAAGACTGCCACAGTAGTTTCTAATCGTGTTTGGGTCCTCAACAAAAAGTCATCGGGACTCAATCGTCAATGCACGCTCGAAAGAAAAGGCAGAAAATACTACAACTAAGCGGTTTTGTTCCACATATTTACAATGGTATCATTCCGTTCCTTATGAACGAGCAAATCTAACAGTAGATGACACTTCTGATCTTTTAATACTGGCAGAAAGTGCATTTGTTTTTGTTTTTTTAAACATGGTACGACTAAGCTGAGATAAATATAATCCTCCTTTTGCTTTTGTATTTTTCCTGGATCACATTATAAAGTTGTAAGTATTCATTATGTGCCCTAATAAAACAATTGTTATTTGATGAATCGGAGGGGAAAAAGTTTTGACTTGTTCCTCGCTATCCCCTAGAGGACCACACATTTCTTTAAATTACAGCTCGTGAAGCTAATGATGGGGAGCGCTAATGTGCCCGGGCGCTAGCGAGCGGAAGCCAGAGGGTTTTATTTACAGCCTCATTTTGTCTTAGTCTCATTGTGTCTTATTATCCAGTCCTCCATTCGTTTAGCTCTTAAGTAGGGCCGGATAGTAAACTCGTCCTTTTATCAGGTCCTACCGATTGTGAAATCATTGACTTTCATCACACATCCAGTGACTAAGTAGCTGGTACAAGCCACCAAGTGCAGTATTTCTGCTTAGAGAAATGATTTACGCTTTAATATGTTGTGCAATGGACCATTACTAAAGTCTTTATCACATACTGTTAACTACACAAAGCGTAATCATATTCAATCATATTGTAATCTTGTTTACAGCTGCACATGACAAGTCTTAGTCCTCCCTTGTGGTTGCCAGCATAGAAATAGCATCTCAGGATGTTATGGAACGAGACTGTTTACAAAAGCTGAGTAAATATCCTAATGTCTCTCGAAAGAAATGACAACTGCCACTCTATTTCAGAAGAATCCCGTAGACTTGTACGGCCCAGACGGGGAAAAAGTCCGCGGTAGCTCGTCACAAAAAGAACACCACCACACATGACTGAAAAGTTGTCACTGTTGTCTTCACTTTTATACGTGTATCGAGGTTTCTGACCAACAATAAGCTAGCCAACAGTAACAATTTCCATTAGTGTCTCCCCCCATACCACCCCCAACAAACTTTCATAATGCATTCAATAAATTTGGAGTGCTCAAATCCTCCCGCCTTCCTTACCATGACACCTGTTTTAAATGAGAAGCCTGTATATATTTGCACAGCTGTGTTCTCAATTCTGATTGGTCAGAAGCTCAGTCGGTTGGTTAATGCCGCTCGTTCTAATATGTTACCGCTTTTATAGCAACGACTTGCACTCGGATCTGTATAGCAAATGCGCCCATAAATGGATACCAAAAAAAAAAAAAAAAAAAAGGGGGTGCAATTGCGACGATGACACTTTGTATACGTAGCATTTTTGGAAGGAGTCTCCAGTGTCGGTGCTTTGTAACCTGTAAGAAAACCTGTAAGGTTTTCTGACGTGCGGTTTCTCTGTAACGTGACGAGCTGGAGAGTCTGGTAAGGGAATGGCTGGATCTGCTATAACATCCTAATGCTCTTGCGGGGACTGACTTGTTCCATGGACGTTCCACAACAATCAGTGTGAGTATAAATGAAGAAAGTGCCGTATGCTCTGCCATTTTTTAAATTTTTTTTTATTTTATTTTTTTTTATAAATGTAACCCTTGGCTACGCACTTTGGTTTGTACTGTTATTGGAAAATCAATCACTTATCAACTCCGCTTCACACTGGATCGCATCCCACCAACATGCCGTTGTTTATCGTCTTATAACGGCACGACCCGATGTGCTTTATTATTTATATAAATTGGAATGATTCAGCATTCAGATATAAAAAAAAAAAACAAAACAACGTGTCCAAGATCTTTATTTTCATAACACATCCAATGTAGTAAAATGTTAGTTAGTTTCTCCTGTAATTACGTTTTGTGTCACAAATCTTGCTCGTATCCTCTAGTTCGTCTTCCCTCGCCCTATCTCCCACCGATAAGAGTAACAAAAACGGAAAGATGACCGATTATCATCGTCCAGTTTCTCATTCTCCAGCGCTCAGATAATGTAGACCACAACCGGCGTCCGAAAAAAACGAAACATCCACCATTTTATTGTGTCGTAGCTTTCTGTAAAACAAAACAAAAACAAATAAAAAATACAGACCTCATTTTATTTCAAATAAATGAAAAATCAATAAAATTACAGATTCTCATCTCCTCCTTAGTCTAGCTGTCCCGCTCGGCCAGTGCTGTCCTCAAATCATCCAGCCCTCTGTGGGATAATGCTTATTAAAGCAGAGTGTTTATTTGAAAGCGTATTTCGAACAAATTTTCGAGATCACAGTTTTACGAGCGGACTTTTGACGTGATTCAGGGCTTACGGATTTTATAGGGACCCGGTTTAATGTGGAACGTTTATACGACTTCTCTTGCACCGTCCGGTGTTGGGATTTAAACCGGAACGGTCCGGGCTACCCAGATTAAACTCGGAGGATAATGCAGCGTTCGGAACCGCCGAGACCTATATACGTTTAATATTAAACGAGTATGAAAATGTTTTATCGGCGTTATTACGGCGCTACGCGGGGAAAGGGTTTGCCTCGTCGTAGAAGCAGCACATCGCGGGCTTCGGGGGCGTTCGGATAGAGTTCACCGAGGCCCGGCTACATAAAATCCCTCCGCTTAGAAAGGTCTGGATAAACGATGAACGTTACAGAATGGCCTTTAATGCTTCGACACTGATCATTAGTTTGTGGGTAAGACTTTTGACTAGTGGCGTGGACTCTGAACAGATGAGCTACATCTGTTTTGAGCTTGAAGCAGGAAAGAAGCACGTACATCTTTCTCGAATCATCTGTAAAACGTTCCGCTTTCGTCGTCAGCCGTGCCGTCAGCTTACGAGTTCGCGGAAGAGGGCGGATAGCGCTTTCCCGTGAGCATGTGTTAGCCTTCACCCTGCCCAGTATGATCGAGAAGAGCTGGTTGGTAGTTAGTAGGTAACCAAATAACGGAGAAAATGGAGGGGGGGGGGGGCGGGGAACAACGGAAGACTGCTGTTCCAGCTTTTTCTACTTTGCATATATTCGAGTGTGTCTTTGCGGCTATCACCCAGTCCTTTTCTCTTTCAGCCCCACCAGACTGAGAGGGATTATTGCTTTGCCCCCTGCTGTACCATAGTTCAGACATGAGGGTCATCCAGAGATGAGAATATTAGTGACTCCGCTGGGGCTGTCAAGCACATGAATCTCTTTAGGGCAGGAGCGATGGGGTATTGACAGGAGGTTGTGCCCTTACACCCTACTGTCAGTGATTTAAAATACACCCCTGGAGTGTGGCCTAGGGGAAAAAAACAAAAACCACAAACAAACAGTCAAATGTCACCCTTGAAACAAGAAGAGACGGCTGTGTCTCGAGCTGTCTGCGTCTCGAGCTGTCTATTAAAGCCGGAGGAAGGAGCGTAAGGGCGCGGCGTCTCCTCACCCGCAGTAAACATTTCCGCCGCTTTCACAGGCGCCCGCCGTGATCACTGGGAAAGAGCAGGCTTTTGTGAGTCGTCTCCTACTCATCAAGCAGAACGACTGTGAGGATCGGGATTGACTTGTATTCTCGCTCTCCAGCGGGACGTGATCGGCTAAAAAGCGAAAGCTTCTCTCCGCGTCTCGCCGTCGTTTTCGTCCCGCAGGAGGTCAGAAACGCAAGACTTTTGAACGGCTAACTTCGACGACTCGTTCCCGAGTCGCACCCAGATTCATGGCCGTCCGTAAAACCGAGGCCGATTCAGTTCCAGGAGCAGATATTTGAGAACGATAATATATAATCAATCAAAAAAGAAAAGGAAAAAAAAAAAGGTGACGCACGAGGCTTTATGGCTTCAAGGTGAGAGCTCCTCATCTTATTCTCACCCCGTTCTCAGCGAAATGCAACTCATGGGAAAGGTGTAGCGCGAGAGCAGACGAGCTCGTCGTCATTTACGCCTAGCTCTAAATCTACCAGGAACGGAGAACAAAGGAGGAGTGTAATATTGTGCAAGGAATAAACCATGGCACGGTGTGCTGTTATAGGAAAATAATCAACAATAAGGTGTTTCCACCTCAAAGTTCCTCCTACGTGACGGTCGTTTTTCCGACGTTATCCATTATTTATTGTAAGGACAGCACGTTATACGTTTTATCCGTTTATAGTTACATTTCCGGCTGTGGAACGTTGTTCAAAACGAGTTCATTCCTGTTCTCTAACGCTGACTCATTCATTTATGTTACTTGCATACACTATTACTTATGCTTCGGTATCTATAAATAAGTTATTTCCTCACCTTCCTCTCTCTCTCTCTCTCTCTCTCTCTCTCTCTCTCTTCTCTCTCTCTCTCTCTCTCTCTCTCTCTCTCTCTCTCTCTCTCTCTTCTCTCTTCTCTCTTGAAGTAGGAGATAAATTGCAGCTTGTCATGTTACAGAGAAGCCAAAAAGGGGAAAGTAATTATTATGATAAATTATGTCACAATACTTATTTATTTATTTATTTATTTATTTATTTATTTATTTATTGGAAAACTGACATTTTGTCTTTAAAAATTTTAGTCAATTTTAATTCAATAAAATTAAAGTGTAAAACTTTATTTAATTAAAAAATTAGAAATCAACATTTTAAATGTCACAAAATGTGAAAAATAAACCGTCGCTATCGCACTATAAACTGCGAGCAATATGGAATGTCGCATTCAATTTTTTTTTTTTATAAATAATAATTAGTATATTATTAATGGACAGATTTATGCTAAATGTTTTTTCTTTTTTTTTTGTTTATTTAATGCAATAACAATTTTTTTTAATTTATTATTTTTTTTATACTAATATATATATATATTTTAACGCGACATTCTATATTGCCGGCAGTTTATAGTGTGAGCAAACCTACATATCGTGATATACTCGTGCAAACGCTTTCGATAATCACGATATGATATTCTCGTTATATCGCCACACCCACGGCACAAAAGACCTCTATCCTCGACACTTTCCTCTGGCGAAAAACGTAAGCATGCAGCATTATCTCTGACCGTTATTAAAGCTGGTACAGAAAAGTTTACCAGTGAAAAATAATCCGAGATCTGAACTCCGGTCTTACTGGCTGGTCGATGCTGAAGATTTAGAAATCACCCTTGAGAAATGTAGACCTGCACCACGAAATGCACCAAGTGTAGGGATTTCGGTTAACCGAGTATTTATAAAACGTGTCCGCCAATGAGAATCGAGCTCGGTCGGTAAATGAATGATGAATGAAACACACATTCCTCGTTCGCTCAGAACCAAACCGGTCTGTGCGTTCTTCTCGGCTTGTTCCTCGTCTTAATCGCGACTTCGCTTCACTTGTCTAAAGCTCGTCGTGGCTCCTCTTGAGATCGGTCTTTTGACAGTTCGTTCCTTCCTATCTCTGTGTTCTCCGCTGAAGCATGTTTCATAAATCTTTAACTGGATGAGTCTTGGTTGCCCTTTTTGTGGCATTTTCCTTTGATGGTAGAAACAGAAACAACATCAGAGTGGCTATTAACTTGTCCTTAATAAGCATTCACTAACTATTGATTGGCACACACTAAACGCTGAGTCACGCCACAGCTCTGCTGGAAACTCTTTTCAACAAAAAAAGATATCCTGTGACGCCTGATTCACAGTACAGGCTGGTACCCGTTTCAGCGCATTTACATTTTCGTTCCTCTCTAATGAGTGCTCAGTCACACTCCTGTCTGATGGATCGGATTGGAGGGCAGGGATTGCTTTTGCCATGCACAGCGATCCAATGTGTAAGCAAGTTAATTAGGGCTTGCAGACAAGAGATTATGATCTACCTGTATTATTTTCAGACGCGCTGGCTTTTCTAGGTGTCGCTGGGGAGTTTGCTGGGTTTTCCTTTTTGTAATCTCGAAGATCGATAAATGCTGCCATGTTTAACATGCACGTTTCTGTTTTGATCATATCAGTTAGAGCATTATATGATCTATTCATAAGGTCATTTCCTGGGAATATACATCTTGACATTTCACAAAGTCAGCATTTGCAGAGGTTTGTGTATGTGTGTTTGTGTGTGTGTGTGTGTGTGCATGTAGGAATTGGGGACAGCTGTGTTGACAGGCTGCATGGTGAAATTTGCTCAGACAGGATTATACACTGTAGGATTATCCGCCTATTGGAACTGGAGAAAGGAAGAAATGAAAATGCCAGCAGAACCAATCCAAGAAATCATCAGGCTTTGCTTAAACAAACACAATTATTAAAACAATTAATGGACCCGTCTCGTTTCACAATTGTTCCCTTCTTTCGGTTGCCATTTCTTTTGTGTGGAGTGTTTACACAGAGCTTTCGTGAAACAGTGGCACTGCTAATGTGCTACGGCTTTAGACTAGCGTCTGTTTAGCTTTAATTCGGTCCGTTTCTGTGTATCCGAGTTTGATTTCGTCGGGCCATACTCGTTCGGAAGATGGCACAGGAATATTCGGTTATCTAATATACCGCTGCACTCGGCCAGAATCGTTTGTCGCGTGATTCGACGAGAGAAAGAATCTGGTGAATCTGCAGATGTGTGAAAGTGATCTCCGTCTTGCCGGTCTTCTGAGGGCGAGTCTTGTTATGTTTCAGAAGATTGTAGCGACGATACGGAAAAAAGGGACAAGTCTTGGGTAAGGAACAAACATCATCCAGAGCGACTTACGTTTATCTCGTTTATGCAACTGAGCAGTTGAGGGTTAGGGGCCATGCTCAAGGGCCCAGCAGTGGCAGCTTGGCAGTGCTAGGATTTGAACTCGCCACCTTCCCGATCAGTAGTACAACTGAGCTACCAATGCCTTTATAAAGCACTCAGGGGCGTGCTGTTGAAGGAAAATAACGAACGACGAGACAAGTCTGCAATACAAGTTACCTCCTTCCTGTTATCACTTACATTATAGCAGCTACCTCGATAGAGGCCAGGGTGTGCCTCTTTTGACTTGCTATGCTCTCTGTCTTTTTTTTTATTTTTTTAAATGAATATTCATATGGTACTTTTCCCACAAGCTCCTCCTCAGTTGACATGACATCTCTGGTTGGTCATTCTGGCGGGGAAGCAAAAGTGCTGACCCTTAGTGAGCACTGCATGAGGTGAAGAGACACCAGTCAGTGCCCTTTCTGAACCCAGACAGACAGACTTGTTCAATTGTATGGTATTAATTTATAGAGGCAGCGATGTGTCTCATGGGGGCAACAGGTCAAGTCCATTTGCATGAGATTCCCATTGGCCTCTGTGGCCAGGTCACAGCTCAACCAGCCAATGCATAATAAGCAAAAGAACATCAGGGAGTCCTTTAAACCGACATCTCATTTCGTGCAAATGTGTTGCCTTCGTATTAACCAACAGTGTGTGACGTGTTTTGGTTTTTATTTCATTTAATGGGGTGGCTCTGAAAATAAAGTACAGGGCTTAATTGTGCCTAAGAATAAAAGTGGATACGTCCAAACATCGAATTAACATGGCATAACAGCAGCACTGATAGTAATGCAGCTGGAAATAATAGGTTTATAGCAATGTATTCATGCTAGTACATTATTGTTTCCATAGTAACAACTTGAGACTTGTTTGGCGGGCACTCCACGTTTTAAAGAATGGATTAACGAATGTGTAGTTATTGATACGGTGGACTTTTCTGTGAGGCGACCTTCACGGAGCATTTTTGAAAGGAGTCTCCGTTTGTACACGAGGATTATACTAGATATGCTTGCATATGAGTTGTATTAGCGATCTGTAGTATATTTACGCGCGTCTTTACTTGGCATGCAAAGACACCAGCTGCAGGGCCGTCCTCAGAGTCCACTACTTTGGTGGGCGAGGGAAGAAAAGGGCCAGAGTACTTGTCTGATATTCCACCCACCTTGCTACAGTTGGAGCGGAGCTTTTGTAGCCACTCTAGGGATGAAGTGAGCAGCTGCAGCTGGAAGCGATTATATTCCACTAGCCGCTTCCCACAGTCCAAAACAGTGGGGCTGAAACTTGTCTTGCAGCTGAAGTTCAGCACCGAGGACAGCACCTGGATTGCTCAGAAAAACTCGGGCTCCTCATTGCATAAGGTGGGATGTGGCTTGCTGTCATAAGAGTGACAGTTTCATGTGGTTTGAACCAAATATTGATGATGTGATAGTAATAATCACATTTGCACCTTCTTGGTGCAAATTTATGGTTTGGTAATATCTTGTTCATTATCTTGCAAGTCCTAGGCACCTTCTTTCATGTTTGATTAACTGAGAACAGTTTATGTCCTCGATGGATTCAGCATGTTCTTTCTTTCCTATTGGTTTAGTGACTCTTAACCTTTATATTAGGAATTAGGGGAGTTCAATCCCAAGCAGGACCCAAGAGTTGACATTTGCTTGAAGTTTTTAACCAAAGTAAATTACAGTTTAGACAGGATGGACATTTGACATTTGAGACATTTGAAAGTGAAGGGACTTGCTCAAGGATCTAATTGTGACACCTTGTGGGTACTGGGATTTGAACCTTCTTATCAGTCGCTTAAACCACTGAGCCACCCCTTGCCCCAAGAGTTGGTCTCTCAATGACACAGTTAGCAATGATAAGCAGCTGAGTGGTACTAAAAGCCTATTTGGCAGCCGAGCTTTAGGGAATACCATTGCGTTTAGTAGTTCCTCCAACAAAGTATGGTCCGTTTATATGCCACAGATCGCAGGGCCTGGGAGGAGGGGTTTATACTGTGACCATGTTCTCTGACCTACAGGCTAACTTGGTACTGAATACCTGAAGGTTTTTCCATTCCTGAACTTTGCTCTATCAACTGCCTCAGTTGTGCCACTAAAGGAAGAAGCTAAACCCAGCTCCTCTGGCAGTCGTGGAAATTACTTGCCTCATTTGATCAAAGAGGAAGTTTTTAACTGTTAATGCTTTCAGCTTGAGTAAAAGATTACTGAGTACTGATTGTCTTTGTAGATATTGCATTCTAACTTATCTGAAGCGTGGTGACATCGCAGTTGATGCCTCACAGCTCCAGGGTCTCCAGTTCAATCCTGAGGTCAGATTGCTGTCTGTGTGGAGTTTTAGATGTTCTCCACATGTCTGTATGGGTCTCCTTTGGGTTCTCCAGTTTACTCCCACGCATGGCAGTAGGTGGAAAGTCTACTCCAAGTACCCAGGGTGTATTTTGGATCAGGGTGTATTTGCAAGCAAGGTGACTCTGACCAGGATATATGGGAAGGAATGAACCTATCTACACTCTCTATTTGAAGGTCCAAGATCTTGTTTACTGGTTGATACTTGGGTATCAGGATCAGTATATCTGGATGGACATTATCCATCCAAGAGACAACAGATATAATTGCTCAAACCAATTCAGGAGTTTTGAGACACGATTCTACAAATGCATCCGTCTTGCAAAGCTACATTTGCCAAGGAAAACCCATCGCTGCTAGGTGATGCATATGCTCAGTGAATGTTGAAGCCTTTAAAAGCAACCTTATCCATAAAACTGCTGTGGAGCAGGAGGAGGAGGGGGAACAATCCAGGAAGTGGATATAACGAGCTAGTTTGGATATTAGCATCCAATACAGCTATCTGAATTCAGAGACGCATTTGACTACAAGTGTGGTGTGTGTGGTTAGCATAGACTCAGGATACAATCCCTCCCATGTTCAAAGTCTTAATATCACTTAATTACTCAGTGTTTTTTTTTTTTTTGTTGTTTACTGTCATGTTACATTAGCCACGTTGAAAGACTGTGTCTCCCGTGGTTATACTTAGTCATTTAAAGCACATCTGCTTAGTCTAAGAAGTTCTCATTCATCATGGAGAAGGGGGAAGAGAGTTGCCGTTGGTTACAAAAAAGTCATGGCGCATTATGTTTACAGATTGCAATAAGGTGTCGACTGCTCAGTTGCACAGTCATGAAATGGTAAGTAGTCGAATCGCATTTCCTCTGTATTTGGCACTAGAGCTTCTGAGGAAAAATCCCGGAGATTAAGACTAAACACAGGTCCTTTTCATAATCGTAAAAGTACACCCATAATATTAAGTTGGTGCTTAACTCGTCACTGAATACGCAAAACTTTACCCGTGTTTAACTTTTCACTTTTAAATCCGACTACGGCTCGATGTAAATATACTCCGATATAGTTTATTCAGAAGCTGGGAAATACTCAGATTGATAGAACACATCAGTGCAAATAGCTTGCTAACCTTTTCACTCCACTCCAAAAGATTGAAAGAATCTAGAGCTTTAGTCTTTAGCTTGTTGACCTTAGTGGTGAACACGCCATTCAACCACTTTTCTCATTCAGTTGCACCGTGGTTTTTTTCCTGGGTAAACTGAAAAAGACTTGTGACTTGAGAAAGCTGTGCTAATTAGCTTTTAGTCTGCGTCCCTGTTTAGTCTGTGCTCTCCTTATGGTATTTCCATTTAGCATTGGACCTGTGAACTTTTGCTTCATATTTGTAACACAAGTCCTAATGGCTACTTCGAACCAACATAATCGGACAAAACATCGTCAAATCTGGCGTCATGTTGAAACAACTAGTTATACCCATGATGCTACAGTAGTGATCAATAGAATCCCAGGAAATTATTACTCATTCAGATTGATCATCGTCATCTAAGGAGACGTCTACGCGTGGACATTTCCAACAGTGTATCAATCTATTATTAAATGTATAGCAACTGCAAAAAAATGTGACGCACAACAAAATTTATAAGTAGTTTGGGTAGAACTAAAAGTCAGACATGATTAGATTTAAGTACCAGAATTCTTGAAATACTCAGACTAGATCTGCAAAAAGGAAGTTTACAGTATTAGGACTTTATTAGTGTGTTGCACCCGCCGGTTCGTTTTACTGCTAGCACACCGATAGCATACTGTTCAGTTCCGGCGATTTTTACGATGTTGTAAATGTTGTTCTCAAAACATTTTCATGTCCTTCAAGCCCTTGGTCTGAGTCGTGGCGTATGAGTGATGTATTCATCTGAAGTGCTCGGTCAAAGGAAAACAGATTCCCGTCAGTTTTTATTTACGGGTTTGGATTCAGCTTTATTTTATGCAGTAAATAGCTAACGACAAAATTGCCGGACAGGCAGGACAGAACCAGAACTGTTTACGTGTGACCTCTCTTGTCATTGGCTACAAAGGAGCTCAGTCATTTGTCAAATGATCAAATGAGTAGCTTATTTTCAGCAATTCCAGCATTATGGATGTGACACTGGCGCTCCTCGATCAACCTACATCAACTGACTTGTCATATAACAAGGAGAATGCATACACATGTTAAAAAGTAAGGTATTTGTTTGTTACAGATCTCTCTCTCTCTCTCTCTCTCTCTGTGTATATATATATATATATATATATATATATATATATATATATATATATATATATATATATATATATATATATATCTGTGTGCATTTTGTTGTGATGTCACATGGACTGTTTTTAGGGACATGACAGACGCATTTGACATTTTTTAAGACTTTTTTTTTTTAAACAATATAAGAGATACTTTTTTATATAAAGATTATTGGGTAAAGTCTAGAGTCATGGGCATCCTTGCATTGTGGGTGTGATGTGTCTGAAACAGCAAAACCCTTATAGTGTCTTGGAAATGCTCCAGGGGAGTTATTTCTAGTCATACAAGACCAGGCTCCCATCTACTTAAATGAGGAGAACCCCACAAATCAAAACAAAACAAAAAAGCCTGCTGCGCCTTTCTGGATTACTGGTCTTGACAAAGCCAACCTTGTTTTCCGTTGTTGCAGTGGTAATGGTAATGCACTGGTAACAGTGATGGTCAGACCAGAAAGTAGACTGAATCCCAAATGACTCACGGCCACTATATGGCCAAAAGCAAGGCATTTTTAATTGACCCGGCTTGCTGGATAGCTCCCGTGAAGTTTACAAGAAGTGGTCCAAGGAAGCGAAGGGTAGCCCATCTGGTCTAATCCTACAGAAGAGCTACCGTAGCACAAACTGCTGAAAAGGTTAATGCTTGCTATGATGGAAAGCTTGCTGCGTATGACGCTGTGAAGCCACAGACCATTCAGAGTGCCCGTACTGACCCCGGTCCTCCACTGAAAGCATCGACAATGGGCATCAATCAGCAACCGAACTGGACCATGGAGCAGTGGAAGAAGGTGGCCTGGTCTGATGAATCACGTTTTCTTTTACATCACTTGGACGATTGGGTGCGTGTGCATTGCTAACTTGGGGAAGAGATGGCATGGGGATGCACTATGGGGAAGAAGGCAAGCCTGCGAAGGCAGTGGGCAATGTTCTGCTCTGAAACTTTGGGTCCTGGCAATCATGTGGATGTTTTTGTTACTTTGATATGTACCACCTTCCTAAACATTGTTGCAGACCAAGTACCTCCCTTCATGGCAGCGGCCGCTGCCATTAGGGAACACCATGCGAAAGAAAGAGAAAGAGCACACCTTCAGAGGCCTTGTGGAGTCCATGCCTCGACGCATCAGAACTGTTTTGGCGACACAAGGCGGCCCTACCCAGTATTAGGTGGTTTTAATGTTATGGCTGATCGGTGTATAGTCGGAGTTCAATTTGGAATAAAGATGGTAAAGATTTTGATGAAGAAGGCTAAAGATATAGTCACGTTCATAAATGTAAAAAAAAAAAAAAAGCTTGCATTAAAAGGTACCCGATACGCACATTGGCACCCATAATTGATTTAAAGATCTTTTATTTATTTACTTATTTATAGGCTCTTTTCTAATATTGCCTTTCTACAAGTGTCTATAAAAGACGTCTAAAGGGTCTACGAAACAAGTCAGTTCCCATTTTTTTTGGTAAAGGAATTTCCTGCCAACTGATGACTTGTAATATTATAATTTCCCAGTGTTGCACATCATGTTTGTAACCTCAGCAAAAAGTCAGCAAGTGATTAGCTGAAGTTTTGGCTATGAGATGGTGGTGGTGTTCTCTTCTTGCATCACATCTAAAAGATATTATTCAGGCTAGCTCTGAGCTGACCTCATGTTGTGGTAGCGAGAGAGTTATATGACAGCTTTTTATTTTGCTCGATTTCATCAGCCTTTCCACATACCTGCATGTTCCTGTTTCCGAAACGATCCTTCCGCCATCCGTTCGTGCTAAACGATCCGCCTAGTGAAAGACGGTCTGCTGACGGCCAGATCATGCAGTGTTTTTCCAATCCCAGTTTCGGTGAGCCTGTGTCCACCGTTGCCTCAGATTCCTGTTCTTGACTGACAGGTGTGGAACTTTCGCTCTTGAAGCCCATCTGCCCAGATGCTTTTCTGCTCATCACGGTTGTAACGAGGTGCTATTCAAGTTACCGTAGCCTTGCGGTCAGCTCTGGTCATTCTCTGATCTCTTTCATCAAACAAAGCATTTTCCCCATTCACCTGCTGCTCAGTGGATGTTTGTTTTCGCACCGTTCTGTGTAAACGTTAGAGATCGAGATGCGTGAAAGTCCCAGGAGATCAGCACTTTCTGAAATACTCAAACCAGCCTGTAAGGCATCAACAACCATGCCATGGTCAAAATCACCAAGAGCGCATTTTTCCAGCATCCTGAAGTTTGACGCGAACATTAACTGAGGACCTGCATCCGCGTGATTTTATACATGCCGCGTGATTGGCCGACTGGATAAAATCGCATGAATGAGCGGTTGTACAGGTGTTTCTCCTACAGTCGTTGGTGAACGTTTGAAATTGTGCGATTTTTGCGATTGCCTAATCGTATCAGGTTTGACATTTTGTTCATTTTCCCTCCGTGTATTAAATAACAAAGTGGCCTCGCGTTAAAAGACACGCTGTAACCTTTCAATGATACAATTACAGTGTAACTCATTAAACAACCTTTTTATAGGAGTGCGGAGATGGAGAGATGAGAGCAGCGAGTTGGCAGTACTAGCCGGGAGGTATTTCAAGTAGTTTCAGAAAGTTCTTATTTATTTTGTCTTCAGTTCGTCTCTCTCCATCTGTAGCCAAATTTGGATTATTCCATTAAAACTACATTGGAAATCAGCCTACGCATATGCAAGGCTTGACATTAACAGTAGCTGTGCTGGCGCTGGATGTCAGATAGGAAATTGGCAAACACTTCCTCAGTTTTCTCTGGTTATTTATAACAAATGAGGAAAAGAAAAAAACACCTTTTGATTTTAACTGCAAATGTACTATGAATCTATAGCAGAGACAGGGATTCCAGAAGGCCTTCACTAAATGACAGGAATCCTAGTCATTTTCACGTAGTAACCGAGAATAGAAATGCAAAACGAAAGCACATGCTTATTAAATGCACTGGAGTCAGAAAAAGAGAGATACACACTGAGCAGGTTAAAGAGGAAAAAGAGCCGCATCGAATTCCACCAAGTGACTGTATAACGATTATACGATTTCCTGTAAACGCGGGGCGCACGGTGGCTTAGCGGTCAGCACGTTCGCCTCACGCCTCCAGGGTCAGGGGTTCGATTCCCACCGTGACCCTGTGTGTGCGGAGTTTGCATGTTCTCGTGCTCCGGGTACTCCGGTTTCCTCCCCCAGTCCAAACACATGCGTGTCCAGATTGGCGTGTCCGTAGTGTGTGTGTGATTGTGCCCTGCGATGGACTGGAACCCTGTCCAGGGTGTACCCCGCCTTGTGCCCGGTGCTCCCTGCGATAGGCTCCAGGTTTCCCCGTGACCCTGAAAAGGATAAAGCGCAATAGAAGATGGATGGATGGATTTCCTCTAAATGCGTTTGAATGCATTCCTGATGTGTACAGTATATCGAGCAAATATAGCCTCTTCATTTACTCTAGCCATGTTTTAAACAGAGATTCCCAAACAAAGGGACTTTACCTCATATGAAGTCGCTTGAGTTACAAGTGGGGGTCCCTTCTTTTGTTTTATTAAGTTAGTTTACAAATTAATATTACAAATATACGTGTGTGTGTGTGTGCTATGCTGGTATTTTTTTGCTAACTTGAGTTCGGAAAAAAATAAATTAAGCCATCCATCTACCTCCACTAGGTCCTCCTTGACAACATCTCGTGACTGACTCGGTGGTCTTGGGAAAACAAGCATGAAAATAAACAAACGTTTAACAAATATCGATTTACAAATGCAAGGCTCGGTGAAGGATTGCGGTTATAGAAAATTCGTAATGTCCATTTGGGGTCATTTGCCCCCAAAATTTCTATCCAGGAAACCCTGGTTAAAAAGACGTGTATTAAAACCAAGACTGCCGGTTGCGGTCTGTGCATGCTAATTATCCACCTCGTAAACAATGCTAATCACCGTGACTGCCATTTTGTATGTTTTTATTATTCATATTAAAGGTTTTGATTAAATTAAGCCGCCATAAAGCGATTCGAATTTGTTTTCCCTGAACATGGCTGTTAAGAGTACATTCTCAGTTGATTAAAATATTAAATAATTATTATTTAAAAAAAAAAATCCTTAAATGAATAGACTACAAATAATCATTTGAGTCATCCTGACTAGCAGTTTTTATTAAGGAACTGCTGTGTTTTGGTTGGTGGAAGTATGATGATAGTTTGGCTGCAGTAAAAAAAAAAAAAAAAAAAAAAAAAGTAAAACAGAGGTAGTGCATTTATTTTTTCCAAATTTAACACCACACCTGAGGGAATTTAAAAAAAAAGAAAAGAAAGCGTCGTTTTAGAGTAGATGATGAAGAGGTCTGCTAATTGGTATCGTCCTTCTCATTCATCCCAATCATTAACAAAAGATATATGAAAGCACCTTTTAAAGTTTCCTAAAGGCCAGGGAAATATATCAGAAGTGCAAAGACTTTCGAAAAGATGAGGAAAAAAAAAAAATGACGCCAGTGGTGGTTGCTTCACCTTCAGTGAAAACCTGCGCTGACGCTTACGAGTGCGTGGACCGGGCTCCGAGCCAAATTCCGATGTCCGAGTCGACTACAAACCAGGACGGACAGAAAAGAGAGAACCTTGTTTATGTCGGCTCTTTGGTGCTGCAGTACACTTTAAAGAGCTTTCTCTATGGAAAAGCAGTCCAGATCACAGAGGGCCTGCACGGACAGAACAAGCAACACTGACAAACGAAAAAAAATGTAAACTCGCCTGGAGATACATAATGCAAAGAAAGGCAGAGAATGTGAAATAAACCTAGAATATTGCTCGTATTGCTGTTCGCGCCTGCATCAGATGCATGAATAATGAATGATGCTGAGGGAGCTGCGCTGCTGGTCACACCGTGTGTTGTGTTTCGTCCATGTAAACACTCCTCCACAATTAAACTGGACATCTTAAAGTATTTGTCTTTTTTTTTTTTTTTAAGTATTAAAATCATGTGACGCATTCCAACATCATAAACATCCATCCATCTTCTACCGGTTAATCCTTTTCAGGTCACGGGGAATCTGGAGACTGTCTCAGGGAGCATCGGGCATGAGGCAGGGTACACCCTGGACAGGGTGCCAGTCCATCACACACTCACATACACACTCGCACACCCATTCATACACTACGGACACTTTTGGTTGCGATAACGGCATCAACGGCATTGGCAGTATGTTTTGGATCATTGTCTTGCTGTATGATGACGTTCCTCCCAATTAATTTGGAAGCATTTCTCTGTAAATTGACAGAGTATTTCTGTAAACTTCTGATTTCATTCTGCTGCTACCATCATGAGTTCCATCATCAGTAAAGATTAGCGAGCCTGTTCCAGAAGCAGCCAATGCAAACCCAAGCCATGACACTACCTCCACCATGCTTGACTGACCACCTTCTATGTTTTGGATCACGAGCAGATCCGTTCTTTCTCCACACTTTGGCATTTCCATCACATTTATACATTCCGAATGATTAATTCTGTAAACAGTCCATTCAACAGGGCACACCGTGGGCAGCAAGAAACATTGATCAGTCGTGTTCCAATATTTTTGATCACTTGACAAACAAATGAGTGGGTTCGAACAATAGGTGCCATGTTTGAAGTTGTTTAACACATCTAGGTGTAAATATGAGGAACTGAGATCCTGATCTGTCAACTCATCTTCAGCTTTTGATCTCAAACCCAAATGTCTTCCCAAAGGTCAATATCAAAGGTCCCAAAGGTCAATATCACAGATTTACTGGTTACATTTAATCAGAGACCTGGAAATAGTGCAGAATCCCGAACATCAAATATTCCAGATATCGAAACTTTATTTCCATTTTAAATAATAATAAAAAAAAAAAAAGACTGTACACATCGTGTGCCGTGTACACGTTTAAATGACGGCCTTTAATGTTTTAAAGTCAGGAATCCTTGCAAATTCAGTACTGTAAATAAGCCTGATGAGTTATTAGCTGTAACTAAGCTCATTACAGAATTGAGGTGAATTATAGAAACGTTGCGTGCATGTGCTGTATGTCGAACAGCTTGGGAGATACTTGTTGAATTATTTTGTAGCGATGTAGCCTAACACGTTTTCTTAATTTAAACCCACATTCATGTTTTGCAAGTGAAGACATCCGTGGCTTTATCTGTTTGGCAGCAAGGGAAGCGAAGATGCATCAGATTAATGTGTTTTCTTTCCCTGCTTCGAGGTTAGACAGCAGGCTATTAAGGGTTGTATAGGAGTACAAAATAGACTACTATTTTTTTTTTTTGTTTGTTTGTTTTTTTTTTTGGTCGATCTTAAAGATGCAGGCGCATCATTTTCCGACAGATAAATCGGCCGACTTGATAGCCATTGAGCTAAATCTATGGATGAGTCCAAATACTATCTTCATTCACCGCAAGCCTACTTGACCCTAGCTGGGACCTGTAGGAATAACATGTTTCTGATTGTACATTAGTAAGATGTGAATTCAGATGATAAGTTCGTGCTCGGTAATTTGCACAACAGTCTTAACAAACTGTTCAGTCGTTCGTTTCCGCAGCTGATAACTGAATGGTTCATTTTTTTGCTAACAGATATCTAATTATGTGCTAATATATTGTAGGTCATAATGAATAAAGCTTTACGCATAGTGAGCAAGAAATGTATGTCTCATTTGGTCGTTTTAGAGATGTTATTGAGATTGACTCTTCCATAAAAGCTGGTTTACGTCTGTCAGACTGTCGGTTTATATCCCGTAAGTTATAAACCGAAAGAGTGAGCGTCTGCAGGAAAATGTGGCGGAAGATATCGATTGCACACACAGCAGTATTTCTGGTGGTGCTGCTTGGAAAATCTAGATAGTCGTTTCGCTTAGTTCTGGTCAGCACTGCCGTGTTTTTCTATGTTCTATGTCGGATGATATGACGAATGTGCTAGGAGTGGTTGCAGAGGTAGCAAAGTAACGTGTAGAAACAGTAGCGGATTACACAGCCAAAGAGTTTTCAGGGCCATCCGAGTGCCTCGTGTTGTACGATTCGGGTAATAATTATTTACAGTATCTCACAAAAGTGAACACACCCCTCACATGTTTGTAAATATTTGATTATATCTTTTCATGTGACGACACTGAAGAAATGACACTTTGCTACAATGTACAGTAGTGAGTGTACAGCTTGTGTAACAGTGTAAATTTGCTGTCCCTTCAAAATAACTCAACACACAGACATTAATGTCTAAACCGCTGGCAACAAAAGTGACTACACCCCTATGTGAAAATGTCCAAATCGGGCCCAGTTAGCCATCTTCCCACCCCGGTGTCATGTGACTTGTTAGTGTTACAAGGTCTCAGGTGTGAATGGGGGGCAGGTGTGTTAAATTTGGTGTCGTCGCTCTCACACTCCCTCATACTGGTCACTGGAAGTTCAACATACATATATGTGTGTATATAATATATAAACCAGTCCTCCAACCCGCAAAACGCACCCCATGCAGAAGATTATCACTGTTCCTGAATGTGCTTATAGATTTGTTAGATTGTTGCCTTTCGGCTGTGCAACATTAGTTTATTCTTGTAACCTTTTATGGCTTTAAACAGAGGGTTATTTGCACAAAAGAATTTTCCATTTCTTCAAAGTCTACCGCAAGGAGCTTGCCTATTTTCGGGTTTAACCACATATCGAATTCGGGGTCTTGAATTGAACTCTTTCTTCCCCGACATCTTTCTTCTCCTATTGTATCCGTTGCCGTGTAGCGTATGGCAAATCCGACGCTGAAGCAGAGAGATACACAAAGATCTGTGCTTACCGGCTTTGCAGGCTCAACAAAACAAGGATTGGTTGTAGAGATTAAAGCCCAGTATAAAAGAAAAGCTCTGGTGGAGTGTGATATGGAGGTGCTGTCAGAGGAAGACTGAGGCTGTACAATAAGTCCTGTTTTGCTTGCTACCTAAGCAGTCAGTCGAGTTTGTCGGGAGAAGATTGTCGGCAATTCATAGCTTGTTTGAGTTTTATGGGATTAGAATAAGTAAGGAATAAAGCACTTGGGTGCGTGCTGTTCTAGGGGAATGACGGTACATCCCGTGGCGTTTTATTACTTTTTATTATACCACAACGTTGTTGAATTCGCAAATCTGATCGGTCAGCTGTAATGTCAACTGTTTCTCATTCTAATGTGATTGTTTTGATAATTCACTTGTACAGTGGAGGGGTTTTGAAAAAAGTTTTCTGTTAAGAGTTCCCACTAGAGGACACTTTGGCATGCTGGAAAATAATCTTCAAAATAAACTTCAGTGTGGTAAAAGTAACTCAACTTTTTCTGCCTGCATTGCGCTATTCCCTCGTGGATTATTCTCCTATAACAGCGTGCCCCGTCATGTTTTATTCCTCGCATCCCCAAGCCATTTGGCGACTGCTCCGACTTTTAATCTATTAAAGAATGACACATCACATCAAACTGTTCAGAGCTCCATCGTTTTATAGTCACTACGTGACTCTTTATAGTTACGTTTACTGTTGTGTAGCGTCTGCGACAGAAGATAGTTCCTGTTGCCATTTACGTTGTAGCAGCTGTAAACAATTAATAATTGTAAGATAATGAGACAAAAACGAACAAAAATACAGCTTGTGTCGTTGCCAAGAAAATCTTCTGTCGTTAAGGCTTTCCCCCGTGGCGGGAATCTTCCTGACCCATACAACACGCTGACACTGGAGACTCCTTCCATACATGTTAAACATGTTAAAACTTCATCATATCAACTATCAGATGTTTTTCATTTTTTTAAGTAAACACACAGTTAAGTCTGTTTATGATTCGCCCGAGGTTGCCAGACGGCCGCCGTATAAGTCTCCGCGAATGACCCGTTACTATAGAAACGATTTTCATATTAAAACGCGTACATTTGATACATGTAAACCTGTGATTTTTTTTTTTTTTTTATTTTTATTAATTAGACCCGAAACTGTCAGTTTGTTGGCGTGATAAATTACGAACTTTAACATTCTTCCTCAAGCATGCGGCGAGAGATTTCCTAATGCCGAAATCGTATTTTTGCTAACATACATAATTTAACGTGCCTAATGTAGCGAATCATTGCGAGACTTCATTACAAATAAAGAAAAGTGTTGCTAACTTAATCCAAGAGCCTTGAACTAGACTAATGAGGTGCTTGCAATCGCAGTCATGCCAATTTACTATATTTTTGTCCTTCCCTTCCAGCATTTAGTGCACAATGAACTGTACAATTGTTTCATTAGAAAGTCTCATTAGTCTTAGAAGTGGGTGGAAATTTCACCAGATTGTTTGGGAGTCTGTGACATAAGGATTTATTTTTTTTTTTTGATGGATGATGATACAGTTTAAATAGGTCTGGTGATTTAAAAGTAGATGGAAGTGCTGTCCAGGGTTAGTCCCATCATCCTACTGCAATGCGATGCTTCATTAAGTTCTAGCCGAATGTGTGCACTATGGACACCTCAGAAGCCCCACACTGTGCTTTATGGGATGTTGGGAAAGCCTCGAGGCAGTAACTAGGTTGCTCCAAGCATGAATTCAGGGCCTCCCTGTAGAACCACACTGATTTTACACTTCATTACTAAAGTCGTTAAATCTCAAGACTCTTTATGTGTGGTGCACGACATGGAAAAACTATACAAGCATCTCCAAGAACAATTTGTTCCATTTTTGCAGTCATGATGCACTTGAGAAGTGAAGTGTGTTTGTGTGTGTGTGTGTGTCGGGGGGTTGGTGTTTGACTTCTTTCTTTCTTTTCTTTTCTTTTCTTCTCTAACTCTGCCATTAAAGCTGGCTGGTAAAATGGCAATCACGCTGTGACACTGCATTACTTAGACTTGCTTGTCACATTGTTTTCTGGCTGGGTGACTAAAGCTATGAACTGTGTTACTATCAGCGACCTCAAGATAGAATCCCGATGCTAAAAAACACTTTTTTCTCAACGTGGTAAAAATGCCTTTTCCTGCATTAATGCCACAACCGATCCATTTCGCCAGATAAAGTTAATTCTCGGCGGCGGGATGAATTGTCACTCATCGAGGAAACCAGTGCCCAAAAGAAATTCTTTCACGTTTATTACAGATGGTATCTTCCGCGGGCTTTGTACACAAAACCATTATCGGGTTTGATTTCTCAGGTGTTCGGAATTCAGGTTGCGGCACGGTCGACCGCAGGAGTCGTCGAAATGTCTCGGCGGAATTGCAGACGGTAACAGCAATCTTTATAAATGTCAGCTTCATCTCTTATCCCGAGCTCAGTGCTTTTATCTGGCTTGTGGTGTGGATGGGCTTTCCAGTGGGACTGCAACTCTTTGCCTTTATCAAACCGTCCGAGATGTTCTAGAAGAGTGTAGCTGTTCAAAACTTTTGAACAGAAATCTCGATGGATTTTGGAAGTGTCTTGGAATGGAAACTAATATTACATCATTCATTCATTTCTATTAGTTTTGGTACTAAGACCTAACAGTCAGAGGATAAGTTTTATCGGCTGACGATATTGAAAAGCTGTGGGTTTTTCACTTCCACTCAGTTATCTTTAAAACTAGTTTTGTTGAAGAGCCATAGCTAAGGCTCTGGGACTCCGGCGAACCATACTGAGAGCCATTATCTGAAAATTGGGACCCTGGGTTGAATCTTCCCAGATGTGGCCAGCCTACCAAAATTCCTCATCGACCACGCATCCAGGAACTCATGAAAGAACCCAGACCAGCAACCCAGTCAGCATTCATTATACCACCATTAGAAAGATGACACCTTGATGACCCCTAAGCCTTTTGGGTATAATGTTCTGTTGACAAGACGTGGGTCCTGGTACATCTGGTATAACGCTAACACAACATTCCACACTAAGAACACCATACCAACAGTGAAACGTGGTGGTGGTGGTAGTGGGATACGTCGCTGCTTCATTGCCTAGGTGACTTGCCACAATTGATGGACCTGCTCTCTACCAGTCATCAGTCTGAGATCTGAAGCTCAAGCGCAGTTGGGTTTTACAGCAAGACAATGATCGGAAGCACAAGAGCAAGTCCACCTTTGCATGGCTCAAAACCCATACGGAATTCAGCTTGAAACCCGCCCATGAATTAACACAGTTCTGCAAAGAAGAGCGGGCCAAACTGTTTGAAAATGTTTGAAAACCAGTAGTAAATTTTAAATGTAGTAAAATTGAATCCAATATGCCTTGCTTAAGGTCCTTAAAGAACCTGAAATCAACACAGATAGATATTTATCGTGTTCGCTCATACCCTCTGTAAAGAGAGGCTGGTGAAGGAAAGATTCTTTATAACCACTATAACATACTATAAGTGTTATCAGGAACTAACATTAAATGTTACACCATGCTGTCACTGATTTATTTTCTTATAACACCACCACCCCCCACTGTTTTTTATTCTTTAGCTAATAAGCAGAGGGCAGAGGTTCATCATCTTCACTTGCAGATCCACCGAGAAGCTTGCTTCTCAGCATGGCTAATCTGACCAATTTTTCTGACATTCACAAGCTATTAAACTTGTCAAAATGACAGTGTAATTGCATTAGGAGAGAGCGTAGGATCGGCAAATATGTAGGACAAATAGAAGGAGATCTTGTATTTCCCCCCTCCCAGTAGCCAACTTTCCACTGGGAAATTAAATACAGGAACTTTAGCCCAGGGCTACAGTTCCTGTTGCATTTCAATCGAGGTGCCTCTATTGTCAGTGTTGTTACACCCACAACCGTAGAAATGATTTGACATTTATCTGCTGCATTTTCAATACAGAAACCCAAACTCAATAGAGCTGACGTGCTTCTTTTTAATGAACAGGAATTCCTCCGGATCCTGAATGATGCCTTTTTTGAAACGTCATGTTCCGTCGCGTTTAGGTACGGGTATATTTCGAAATGTAGAAACTGTCCGTGTAAACAGGGGTTCGATGTGGTGTGTGTTGTGACATGCTTTTCTGCTCATCCTGGTTGTAAAGAGTGGTTATTTGGCGGGGGGCAGTGGTGACTCGGCGGTTAAGGCTCTGGGTTACTGATCGGAAGGTCGGGGGTTCAAGCCCCACTGTTGGACACTTGAGCAAGGCCCTTAACCCTCTCTGCTCCAGGGGGCGCTGTATCATGGCTGACCCTGTGCTCTGACCCCAACTTCTTAACATGCTGGGGTATGCAAAGAAAAGAATTTCACTGTGCATATGTATATGTGACCAATAAAGACTCATATCATTATTATCATCATCATCATTACTATAGCCTTTCCTGTGAGCACGAAACCAGTCCGCCGATTCTCCAGTCTGACGTCTCTGAGTCTGAGAGTGGTGTGCATGAAAATCCCAGGAGATCAGCAGTTTATGAAAGAATTAAACTGTCACCAACAACCATGTCATGGTCAAAGTCACTGAAATTACACCCCCCCCTCATTATGGTGTTTGATGTGAATATTAATTGAACTTGTATTTGCATAGTTTTATGCATCACGCTGCTGATTTGCTGAGCGTCGATGGTTATTCCTGGTGTGCCTTCATTTCCTCATCTTCAGTAAACACTTTATCCCTGGCAAAGTGTTTATGCCTTCATATTTCTTCCATACCTTTTCCTGTTTATTGGATCTACTACACATAAACCCTAAGGCCAAATTCCCCAGCCAGGTACGCCGAGGTGTTGTTGGTATTCAGCCCTGACAGTCTCTTATTTTTCCATCGCTCCCACAACAGCAATTCAGTTTCCCACTTTTCAAGCAGCACCATCATTCCCCGCCCTGTTTACACTTCGATCAGCAAAGCCCCATTAACAGTGGACCGCCTGTCAAACAATCAAACGAGCTGCAGATAGCTCCTCGGCTCGTGACTCGGTTACTTTTACCTCCCCTGGCCTTACGCCGGAAGCGTCGGAGGCGCTCCATCATGCGCGTCGCCGTTCGTGGTGAACGTGCCGCGTAGACCTGGTGTCAAATAAAGGGCGGGTTCAATGCCACGTTACTGTCAGTCACAAAGAAGCCAACGTGAAAGCTGGTGTAACTCACCTGGCAGGCCATCTCTTTCACTTCCTTTCTCTTTCACTTCCTTTTCCTTTTTCACCCAGTGGGGAGCGTGAGGCAGGCATGGGGCTGAAAGACTCTTACAATAACACTCAGATGTGCTATTTAACTTTCTGCATCCCAGATCACATCCTTATGTCCTGTGATGCCTAAAGAAGGGTAAAGTGGAAAACACAAATGGATCAGAATGCCTGATTCAGGTTCGTTTCTGAACGGGCTTCTGAAGGTCAGAAAGGGACACCAGGTGGAGGCTGCTGAGGTAGATTGGAAAAGTCACTCTCCAAAACTGAAACTTTCTTTTAGCTCCGGAATATTTGACCAGTAGTGACGATCTTTCTTGCTTTCTTTCTTTTATTTTCTGTTCTTCTTTTCTTTCCGTCCGTTCTATTTTTGTTGTTTTTCTTTCTTTCATTCTTACTTGCTTGCTTTTTTTTTCTGGCTGGCTTTCTTCTGTCCTTTTTTTTTTTTTCCATTCATTCCTTCTTCTGCCTTTCTTCTTGCTTCCTTGTTTTCTTTATTTTTCTTTCTCTTCTCTTTCTTTCTAAGCACGTCTGGCCTATTCGGGTTTGAATTAAAAACCCGGCGTATGCAATATACAATTATGTCGACGTTGATCCATCCGTCCATTTGCCGTGCCGCTAATCCTACACAGGGTTGCGGTGAGCCTGGAGCCTGTCCCAGGGGACTCGGGGAGGCGAGGGACACCCTGGACGGGCTGGCAACCCCAATGTGGAAATGCCAGTCAGACTACAGTACATGTCTGTGAACTGGGGGAGGAAACTGGAGTACCCGGAGGAAACCCTGAAGCACGAGGAGAACATGCAACCACCCCCCCCAACCAACATCAGTGTCTTAATGGACTGTTTACTACCACGA
The DNA here is from genome assembly GCF_001660625.3 of Ictalurus punctatus. NCBI lineage: Eukaryota > Metazoa > Chordata > Actinopteri > Siluriformes > Ictaluridae > Ictalurus > Ictalurus punctatus. The sequence continues at coordinate 4,452,952 of NC_030443.2, forward strand.
CCCTGGGTTTGGACTGACAGCCTAGACCCATGAAAGTTCCAGTATTATTTCTTAGAAGCACTTCTGACTGTACATAAACCAGCCGTGGTTCTTCTTGACTACATGTTATGCCAGCCTGAGGGACTACTAGAATAATACTGCACAGAAAAGCATGGGTCTTCCTATCTTGCCACAGGGTTTGGAAAGCGGCACTGTAATCACTGTGATAAGTTCAGGTGTCCTCCTTTTCCATGTGTGTAATCTCAGCTTTCACGTGATTGGTCTGGATTTCCCCTGCCGCAGCGTTGCAAATCCAACATTTATGCAACTCGACTAAATGGGAACCCTCGCACTAAGGCAAGGTCAAACGTGGAGGATTAAAATATCGCCACTGCCGTTGTGAACAAATTTGAGCCACGCACAAAACGTGTAACCGTATCACTGTTAATAATGCATCAGATCGGTGGGGGAATGCTTTGCCCACTCTAATCCATAATTCATCATTGCACCAGCAGAGAGAGAGAGAGAGAGAGAGAGAGAGTGTGTGTACAATTAGTGCACCAGTAGCTCTAGCTCCTGTATTGATTTTGCAATGTGGACGGTAAAAAAGAGTGAGTTTTTAAAACCTCTCCGTGTAAATGTTTCAACACCCTAAACTATTCAAATCCTAACGCTAAAATAAACAAGGTCTTTTAAATATTAAGCCTCCTATCGGGCTGAATTCAGAGTATGGCTGGTGCTAATTTGACTCCGTTGTGCTGCTCGTGCAATTATGCGAATTGCTTTTGGAGTAAGAAAATGATGGGCTAGCGCTTTGTTCAGGTTTTACACTTATTATGTGGTTGGAATATACATTTAGCAAAAATGGTACCTTGGGTATCGGCAGGTACCGCTCCCCACTGAGAGCCCAAGGGTCCCTGATTTCACAGCTCAGAATACCGTCTGTCCACGTTCTTTGGTTACCCCCCAAAAAAATGTACCAGTAGATGGATTTATTCTAGTTGTCTGAGTTTTTAATCGCTCCACCTGCTGGGTATTAGTGATTGTTAATTATTCTCCGGTTAAAACTTTCCTTTCTGAATAACCCTGCGTAGCTGACGTAGAAGTGTTAAATTCAAAGACGTACTGTAATAGGTTACCGTCCAAGAAAGATTTGACGGCAGGGCCCAGGCATGGCAATCAACGCGTTAATTAAATTAAACACGGACAGGCGGCGACGGCATTAAAGTAATAGCATTTAAACTTTGGAGACATAAAGTAAAGGTCACCCTCCTCTCACTCTGCAGCGCTGTAATCAATGCTATTAGGGAGAGCAAGAGACGGACGTGAAGAAAGGCTGAGATCGACCTGTAGATATATGTTGCAGATTTCATTATTTTGAGTTGTAACGGCTGTAAGGTCCTGGCGCGTATATACACGTGGGTTTAGGGTAAACACCAGGCACTCGGGAAGAGGGGGAAAAAATCCGCCGTTGGTCTCTCTCAGTTAAATCATAGATACTAGGAGAATTTCCATGCACACTTTCTTATGAATTAATACTGCATGAAATAGAAAATAACGAACATCTCAGTTGTATAATTTACAATAACTAGATGTTTTATTAATGGCAAGAGCTCTACTCTAGTGTTGTTTTTTTTATATATATATGAAATCAGTCCACTGTGACAATTTTGATAAACTGGAAAATGGCATTTTCTTGCAAAGGACTTCTTGTACCGCACTCCGCTTTAATACGGAGTCAGTTCGAGGGCTGCAACTAACGATTATTTTCACAATCGATTAGTTGGCCGATTATTTTTTATTTTTATTTTTTTCCTGATTAACCGGATGGGGGAGGGGAAAACTTTCAGGTTAGTAAAGAACTAATGTGTTCCATTTGAATTCATACACTAGACCAGTGGTTCTCAACCTGTTGTGGACCCTTAGCATATCTCGAACAGTCCACAAGGACAACCCCCCCCCCCCCCCCCCCCCCCCACTCCACAACAATTATAGGCTATATATTAAACAGTCATTTCTATCTGTGTTGCTTTGTTTAACTTCTGAAAAAGCTCTCAGCTCTAAGACGTCGGTCTACTGCTCAGAAATTCGTGAGTTGGGCCCCACTGTTGGGCCCTTAACCCTCAACTGCTCAGATGTACGAATGAGATACGTGTACTGTACATCGCGCCGGATGAGCGCGTCTGCCGAATGTCGTGAATGTAAATTCCTTAGTCCTGTTGTCTTTATAGCGAATCAACAGGCTGTCTTCTAAAACAATATTTTTTGCTCTGGAAAATTACATGAGATACAATAACAGATTTGTAAAAAAAAAAAAAAGAAAACGGAACCAGAAGCAATCGATGTAGTACACGTTCAGAATTGGGATATATTAACTGTAACGTGTTTACGCATTGTGGACCTTCTAAAATTTTGATCCTGATTTCAATACACATGGTTCTAAACGAGCAAGGAGGATTTTGCCCCTGTCAGTATTTGACGAGAATGCGATTTTGACTTAAATAATGGGCTGAACTGATTTACGATGCCAAATATATCCAGTTAGTGTGAGTTGCAAGGGGATTTGCAAAGAATAACTGTGTAAGTGACATCACAAGGTAAGGAGAGACAACAATCTAGAAAGTAGGTCAGTTAGGTCAAGGAGCTTCAGTTAATGTTTGCAAAAATAAATAAATAGTTATCTCAGTGACCAGATGGTCTGGTTAGGGTATTTGAAAAAACCGCAAATCTCCTGGGCTTTTCACACCGACAACAGTCTCTAGAGTTCACACACAATGTTGTGAAAAATTAAAAAACCGACGCTGAGTGATGTCTACGTGGGCAGTGCCTAGTTAATGAGAGAGGTTTGAGCTTACAGGAAGGCTACGCTATCTCAAATAACTGCTCTTTGCAACCATGGTGAGCCGGACAGCATCTCAGAACGCACAACACGTTGAACCTTGATGCAGATTGACTAGAACAGAAGAAGACCACATGGGGTTCCACTCCTGACGGCTAAGAACAAGAATCTGCCACTATGGCTGACAGGCTCGCTGAAACTGGACAGTTGCATATTAGAAAAATGTTGCCTGGTTCTTTTGGCAGGCGTTCAACACGGCGATCACAAACCCACCGAGTGTCTGAGCGAGGTGATCATGGTGGAATCGGAATCAAACGCAGGGAGACAAACACACACGCCGCGTATTTTGGGTTGCAGGCAGCATTTATATGTAAACGCAAGCCGATAAATCGAGCCGTGCGGCGCAAACTGGGCCAAAGATCAGAGCTTTAGCGCTGCAGAAACACGATTGTTATACTTTTTTTGTTAACTCATTTTCATTGAAATCTTTTAGCGGTGTTCATCTTTCAGCGGTGTACTGGCGCTTTAATTCAGCTCGAGTAGCGCGGCAATAAATAATAAAAAAAAATAGCCTCGATGCCGAAACTCCCGCTTCACTGCTGCTCACTTCCGGTAGAAATTTTTATCAGTGCAGAGATTAGAGATTACAAACTGCAGTTTTGTCGTCGTTCCACACAAGAGACATCGTCTTTACACGCAGTACGAAATCCGTGTGTTTTCCCGCCCTCTTTTGATTGACAGGATATAATCGTCCCTGATCGTCAGACGTTTTTAAACTATCAGTGTGAAAAATTGCCTTTATTGTCCGATACGCCGGTGCATCTCTGGTAATTATCTAATCATTTATTGAGTGATTTCTACACACACTTGTTAAAGGTTTGTTTACTTCTTGCGTCAGCATATAAAGTGTTTCGAAAAATATGTTTTCAGCCCTGCGTCCCGTCGGCTAAAGTTGGCTAAAGCCAACGTCTTTTGATTCTGAGTAGTGTGAAATATAACCAGACCAAAAAAGCAGATGAGCCATAGCAAAAAAAAATCAGCTTTCGTACTCCGATTCCATCCATCCATCCGTCTTCTACCGCTTTATCCTTTTCAGGGTCACGGGGAACCTGGAGACTATCCCAGGGAGCATGGGGCACAAGGCGGGGTACACCCTGGACGGGGTGCCAATCCATCACAGGATACAATCACACACCCATTCATACACTACGGACACTTTAGACTCGCCAATCAGCCTACCATGCATGTCTTTGGACTGGGGGAGGAAACCGGGTACTCCGATTCGTACTCAGCAAATGGAACAGCGTATGTGAAAGCGCCTTAAGAAGACTTTAATAAAGTAACTTTATTCTGTCTGTACGCCTTTAGGTCAAAAGCATTCGTTTGCATGCGAACACGTGGACTTCTTTTTTTTTTTTCTTCTTCTTCCCCCCCCCCGTAGACGCTGATAATCATCTTGCGTTTATTTTGTTTTGCACGGCTTACACAGGCAAACCTAACTGTAACCTAACCCCGTTTCCACGCCACTGTTTCACTCTCAACCTTGGCTGGCCCCGATCAGGGCTTGATTACAAGGTGATTATTGCGCCTTTGGATTTGTTTTGTTGAGCAAACATGTTGTGGCTGGAAGATATTGCCCCGATTAATTTCATGCACACTCTCTCCCAGCATGGACCGGTAAGAGCAGGTGATGAATTCATCTTTCCACTTCTCCCCTGTGTATCTTGCTCTCAGCTCGAGTTCTGTACCCAATCATGTCCAACCATTCAGGCTTGTTCATCTGAAACGCAAAGAATGTTTGAGTCCCTCACTGGGAAGCATGAGCGTGGCAGGCGAAGAGATTTTTTCCCCCGTTTATTATAGCGTGGTAATTTCATTCAGCCGTGAATTAAGTCATCGTTAGTGAAGAGTGCTAACTTGAGGACTCTGTGTTGACGCGCCATGATTTTGTCTGCGTTCTGTAGTGGAAGCAAAGGCCGTGCTTCAGTATCCGTGTTTTTTTTTTTTTTTTTTTTTTTTTTTTTTTTTTTTTCTTTCTCCCCCACCTCCTTGATGTCTTGCCCTTACCATTTCTCCTTGGCAACCTGCCGTAAACTTCAGATCCGTTCCATTACGTGAAGTTTTTTAGATGGTTTCTGGAAGGCCGAGTCAATATAACAGTAGACCTCACTAAGTGAAGCCAATAAAATCTGCGGTAATTACGTTCCTTTTAAAGCAGTAAATAAGTGGCTGCTGGAAACATTTATAATAGTAAGGTGGTCATTATAATATACTTGGTTGTCAAAATATTGTGTTTATTTTAGCCAAATACTGCTTCTCTGTAAATTTGTCGACGTACATAGTGATTATCAGGGGGCCAAGCATTAATATACAAATACAAACGGACACCAGTTTGACAATTTTGCCAATCGTTGGTTTCTCTAGATTATTATAAATTATTATCCCCTATAGTGTGCACTTACGTTATAGCAGCTATAAATACCGCTTATCATGTTTTTTATATATATATATATATATATATATATATATATATATATATATATATATATATATTATGCGAGATTCTTTTCTTACCCCAGTCTGTTAGGAAGTTGGGGTCAGAGTGCAGGGTCAGCCATAATACAGCGCCCCTGGAGCAGAGAGGGTTAAGGGCCTTGCTCAAGGGCCCAACAGTGGCAGCTTGGCAATGCTGCAGCTTGAACCCCCGACCTTCCTATCAGTAACCCAGAGCCTGGCAGTGCTGCGGCTTGAACCCCCGACCTTCCGATCAATAACCCAAAGCCTTAAACGCCAAGCCACCAAGGTGCCCCAAGGCACTGAAACTGGAGACTCCTTCCATGAACCTCCATATTAGCCTTAGATTACATGGAGCATCCACCATCCAAGTCTCTGTGAATGAGCTGTTACTATAGCAATCGTAAAGTATTAGAGCGAGTGCATTCTTTTAAACCAGTGAGTTGAAATGCTGTTGTGGGAAATTAATCAACACCTTTTGAAGAATCCAGTTCACCTGTGTTGTAGAATAAACGAAACTCAGCAACAGTAGAGCCAAAGGAGGAGTGCAGCCACTTTAAAAAGTCTATCAAGCTGTACAAAGAAACCTCTATATTTCCTTTATCTCTAGAAACAAAAGTGTTTTGAGTCATTTTTGTCTCGGTAAAATTTTAATTCACACCTCCATGAAGGATTTTTCAGAGTGTAACGGCATACCAGAATTCATTTAGTTTCATTTAGAAAACTGTGGCTCCTAAACACCAGCAGGGGGTTAAAAAAAAAACAAACCAGCCAATTACTAAGCTGCTGCTACCGTTGAAATGGACAGGGTAATGACAGCAGGCGCATTCTATGTTAAGAAGGTCTTCATTTGACGGATATTGAATTTTACTCTTGAATATGAAACGCAACAGGATTGCGATGGAGATGTGCAGGAGGGAAAACTGTTCTAGCTGAATAACAGGGTCTCCGGAGGATTGGGTTTTCCAAACGAGTAAAAGACGAGCTCTTTGTCCGTTTTTGCATGTCTGCCTTAACGAATATGCAGTCTAGTGTCAGGACGTGTTGTAATGTTCGCAACCTTCGCTGAATACCGCTTTTAATTGGGTTGTGGGAAGGTACACAGTGGGCACAACATCCCCAACTCTTTCAGTATACTGTATTATGGAGATAACGTTGTCTATGGAATCTTTTGCACTCATGTCTTGAAACTCAATTAAGCCCACTATAAGGTCTACATTCAAACAGGCTTCCGGTACATTCCGACAGAAAGGCACTTCTCGTAGCAGTTTGGAAAAGCTGCTCTCTAAAACCGAAGAAGTGCCCGGCCCGCGGAGAACGTGTGAACGAATGGCGAGGAAGAAAGCGGTGGGAACTCCGACAGCATGTTTCACACCCTCTTCTCAAACACTCTTATCGCAGTAAGGGTGGGTCGTAATGAATATTTTAGTTTAAGTGTGTTTCCCAAAGCAAGGTGGAAGCGTCATTATTTTCCAATCAAGCAGTGAAACTGTTTTAATGACCTGACGGGAAACCGTTATCGTTTTAGAAAATATATCAAACAAAGAGGTGTAGTGCTTATCTCCACTACTCATTCCGGTAGTATGGAATAACGTGCTTGAAGGTGTGCTGTTATGGGGAAAATATCAACAGCGGGGTTGAAGCACAGTCACTGATACTCTAATCAAAGTAGTTTATTTTTTAAATGCATTTATTGTTACATTTATGGTTGTGGAACGTTCTTTTTTGTTTGTTTGTTTGTTTGTTCCCTCACTTCCTCTCTCTTTTTTTTTTTTTGTTTAATTTGGACTGGTTTGATCCTGGGCTGCTGTGTGTGCGTGTGGCGTTTTATGTTTTCACCGTGTCTGTCTGTATTTCCTCGGGTTCATGCCAGGAGATAAACTCACCCTTAGGTGTGAATGGGTGTGTGTGCAAGGTTATCTAGGTTATATTCCTGCCTCACTCCCCAGAGTACCTGGGATAAGCTACGGATTCACTACCAGGATAAAGTGCTTACTGAAGGTAATGATAAAGAGTCTTTATTGATCACAACTACATTACAGCACAGTGAAATTCTTTTCTTCGCATATCCCGGCATGTTAGGAAGAGCGCAGGGTCAGCGAGGTCAGAGCGCAGGGTCAGCCATGATACAGCGCCCCCTGGAGCAGAGAGGGTTAAGGGCCTTGCTCAAGGGCCCAACAGTGGCAGCTTGGCAGTTCTGGGGCTTGAACCCCCGAACTTCTGATCAGTAACCCAGAGCCTTAACGGTCAACCCTCCACTGCTCCGTATGAATGAATGAATGAATGCAAGTACTATTTGGCGAAACATTATTACAGCAGACATTTTTAGAACATTACAGGAGCGTTAATGCTGGAATGTTATGGTCTTTCCTTCCTAAAACCTTCCGGATTCTTACTTTGTATCAAGGAATTCAAAAAGCTTGGTGGATCTGAATGTAGCTGGATCTTTATAGGAATTCCACATTCCACGCTCCTTTATATATTACAGTTTTGGATGAGATGAAAGAAATTCCTTGAGAATGTTACGCATTTTTTTTGTGCAAGGAAATAAACATCTCTTTCAGAGAGCCTTTTTATTATTTTTTTTTTAAGCAATTTTGAGATCAATTTTGACAACAATGCCATTATGACATCAGTTTGTCAGCGTCTCCCCAGCAGACGAAACTGTAATTCCCGCTTAAGTTCAACTTCGAATGGAACGTTCCGGATAATCACGACTGTGCTGTGAAATTGCAGGTAGTTTCGAGAAAGACACGTACAGGGGCACCGCCAGCCTCAAGTGAGACCTGGTATAAATATTAACACAGATATCCATCATGGACTTCCTCCTGCTTTTTTATTTTATCTATGACGAAACTTTAAGCAATTAATTGCCTTATATATGTTTTTTTGTTGTTGCCATATTTAAAAAAAATAAATAAATGTTACTCTGAAACTACTGAATAATCTAAATTTTGTTTTACAAAAGTTTAAATTTTTTCTGTCACAATTTTTATATAATCTAATATTTTTATTATTATTATTATTATTATTATTATTAATAATAATAATAATAATAATAATAATACAGTATAGGTATCTATCTATCTATCTGTCTGTCTGTCTGTCTGTCTTTCTCTACATTCCAGTGATTTTTTTATTTTAAATCTATTGATGTAAAGAGTGATTATCGGGGGCCAAGCACTAATACACAGATATAACTGGACCACCCTTTGTTGGACATAAAGATTCAGTTTTCCATGTTTTTTTGAAAAGGAAAAAAAAAAATGCCACACTACTGTTTCACTGGCAGTTTGTTAGCAGATCTTCAGTATATACTGTGATACATATTGTGAACATGATATTTTTACCATCTACAATGGTAACATTAACAACCTCACTTAAATACTCACTTAAATACTTGAATCAATGGGGACATTTTCTTGAGTGGAAAAAAAGAAAGAAAGTAATACTGCAGAAAAAAACTTTGAGCTGTCTGAATATAAGTGTAACTGCACCAGAGATCAATGCCTCCTTCAAATATCCAACGATGCTGTCAAATATCCAATAATTACTGGCTTGTCTGAGCAACATTAATGGCTGCATGGAGCCTGGCCACGCCTGGGCAGAATTTTACCAGACTTTGGGCATGGAAACTGAACCAGAACTAACTTTGTGCCTCCCAGCAGTTATGCTTAACCCACTTTCTGACAAGCTCATGTAGGGGTGATTAAGCATCAGAGATTCTGCCAGTTTGATGCTTGGCTGATCCCAGCATTGCCTGGACATCATGTCCGCCACCTCCACTGGAATAAAACCTCGCACGGTTATGACAATCTGACTGATCTGACTTATGATTAAACACCAATATTACAATTAAGCTTTTAATTGTGATTTCTGTCACTTTTGCAATATAACAGTAGTGTAATAACAGCACGATCTGCTCTTATAAACATATAATGAGTCGTTATTAATCACATGTACATTATAGCAAAGTGAAATTCTTTTCTACACATAGCCCAGCTTGTTAGGAAGTTGGGGTCAGAGCGCAGGGTCAGCCATGGTACAGTGCCCCTGGAGCAGAGAGGGTTAAGGGTCTTGTTCAAGGGCCCAACATCGGCAGCTCACCAGTGCTGGGGCTTGAACTCCCGACCTTCTGATCAGTAACCCAGAGCCTGGCAGTGCTGGGGCTTGAACTCCCGACCTTCTGATAAGTAACCCAGATCCTGGCAGTGCTGGAGCTTGATCCCCCGATCCTTAACCCAGAACCTTAACCGCCAAGCCACCACTGCCATGAAGATGCTCTAAATAGCAATTACTACACTTCTGCTTTGACTAGACTGCGTGCATCTGTTTTATTTATGTTTACAAGATAGGCCTGTAGCCAAGTATATTGGTCTGCAGAGATTACTGAGGTCTGCGTTCAACTGATGAAAAACTGAGCTCTACCTGTTAAGCAGCTGTGTGATTTGATCAAGTGACGGAGTATATGACTTAAATAGGAAACTCGGATGGGGAAATAATATTTGGCAGGTTCTCCAGTAGGCAATCGTAATTGCCGGTTGCCATGCAACCGAATTTATGCTCGGCAGAGAATTATTAGTGTGTCAGTGGACTAGGAGCCTGTGATAAGAGAGGGTCTTCTTTGCATATGAATAAAGCAAATGCAGAGCTCTGTATCGATCAAAGTACATGCACACACACACACACACACACACGCACACGAGGAGGCTTGACGAATGTTGAAGGGCTTGCTCATAGCTTTGCTAGATATGCTTACGTTGATTTCCATCTTCATCTATCTTTTTATATCTTTTTTTTTTTTTTATCAGGATGATACAACGTCCTCTTCATCACTGCTTCATCACTTCAGAATGGTTGAGCTATTCCTCCTTGTGTCTAGTGCTCCGAAAGGCTTGAGTACTTGTACATCAACTTCTTTTGATGATGAGAGTTGATCAGAGCTAACTCTACCCATATCACTGGTGTGTTAGCTTGTATTATTAATTGAGACTGAGAGGCAGGCAGTCTACTGGAGTGGCCATTGATTTTTGGATTGTTGCAGAGCTAGGAAACTCGAGCCGTGCGGATATGTTAGGCCAGGGGGAATTATAATGGGGTTGCTTTGCTGGGGAAAGCTGAGAACTGAGAGTCAACCCCTGCCAACACACACACACTGTTGCCTCAGTGATTTTTCCCTCCTCTCAGTGTAATAATAATCTGATTTTTTTTTTTTTTTTTTTGTTCCTCTGAGCTAATCATCAAGATGTACCCACTCTCATGCTAATGGGTACAGTGTGAATCAGACCAAATTGTAGGTTGTTCATCTTGAAAACAAATTGAGATATAAAGATGGACAAATCGTAAGCAGATTTGGCATCCTGCTTATATTTTATATATATATAATATAATATAGCGAAACATTTAGTAGTGGTATTTGGTTTAATTTGGTGCTGTCTTTGGTCACATTGGTAACTTGGCAGTCCCCACCCACCAGCCAGCTCTCCCCTGTCACTTGACACCTACCAACTAGTATTTGCTTCCTCCAAGACACATGCAGCCAGCCAACCACATCTTTTCTAATTGCTGCATCACAGGGCAGCATAACACACTCGGAGGAAAGTGCTATCCACCCTCTTTCACATGCATATGCTTCCCGAATGACTGTGATTTACAGGGAGAGACAGTATCCCATTATCCCTCAGTATCTCTCCAAACCCAGAGACCGAGACCATGGCCAATTTTGTTAACATATAGCTGTGGCAACCAAACTCGTGATCTCCCGAGTATAATGTGAATGCTTGTCTGTTCCACCACTCAGTAGCCTCAAATACCATCTTTTACAGTCAGTATGAGGACTTGCTGACTTTTTGTTGCCGGGTGCTACGTTATAAACAATGTTAGAAGAGGATAATGATCAGAAATCTGTTTGTTAGTTTGTACGAATGCACTTGATGAGGTAATTAGCTCACCATTACATTTAGTTTAGATAGAGAAGGTTTCTGGCACAACTAAAACGTGGGCCTGGTCAGAACATGGGAGCGTTTAGATGCCCGATGGCCTAGCAAATGCATTTATGATTTGTCCACCCCTGGGTAACTCGGACCCATTTTCACTTTGCCTATTTGGAAAAGTTGACAGAGAATGTATACAGCATAGTTAGCAGTTGCTGGAACTGTACATTCATTGACATCTTCCTTAGCAGATTTAACTATCTAACATCTTTTCTTCATACAATTACAAACAGCCTCTTTTTTTTCTCCAAAATCCTTGCAGGATTTCCCAGAGGAAGCTGTGAAGTGACACCCCTCTCAAACCTTTCGATCCAACTCCTCCTAGAGCAGCTCAATTGAGTTAAAGTTGGGGGACTTGTCAGGCCATTCCCTTACAGACTACCTCCTTCTTCTCCACAGGTCTTGTGCACAGCATTGACATGTGTTCTGTGTAATTGAAACTCAAGGATTAAGGAGATTTCAAAAAGTAGGACAAGGTGTTCCCAAACTTTGGGTTTTCCTGTATTGCTCAGGGCTTCAGGGTGCACTTGTTTAGAGATGCTGAGCAGTATATTTTCTTCCAGAAGATTCTCAATATATGATTCACTAGGCTGCGGTAAGGACAGCCAAGCTTACTCATTCTCTGGCAACTTTCCTTATGGAGCAAACACCAGTTCCCATGTCTGTGTACATTTTGGACTGCTTTTTCTTTTTCTCATCCTAAGCCAATCTTTGTTTCAAAACAATGTTCAAAAGCTACTGCATCCTTTTGTTCCATCCCATCTCCATTTCAAACGTTAAATCGACACTCACTGGTTTCCAGCTTCTGTACTGTTTCTTAAGAAACCGGGTCTTGCACTAGCAAGAAAGTTCTTAACCTATCTCTAATAATTGTTGGTGGTTAGCACGTTCGCCTCACACCTCCAGGGTCCGGGGTTCGAGTCCCGCCGGGGTCCTGTGTGGGCGGAGTTTGCGTGTTCTCCCCGTGCTGCGGGGGTTTCCTCCGGGTACTCCGGTTTCCTCCCCCAATCCAAAGACATGCATGGTAGGCTGATTGGCGTGTCCAAAGTGTCCGTAGTGTATGAACGGGTGTGCGAGTGTGTATGTGATTGTGCCCTGCGATGGACTGGCACCCTGTCCAGGGTGTACCCCGCCTTGTGCCCAATGCTCCGTGGGATAGTCTCCAGGTTCCCCGTGACCCTGAAAAGGATAAAGCGGTAGAAGATGGATGGATGGTTTTAGTAGTGGGCAGTATTGGCCTAAAATGTATATGACTAAATACTCTCAGAAAATCTTTCCCTTGCCACTGGGGTGGGACTCTTGAAGGGAATGTCCTTTACCTAAACACCACATTTAATTAGAGTGATACTTTCTCTTACAAAGATCCATTACCGGCACGTTTAGAATTTCATTCTGACTCTGGAGAACCATGGAACATCATATTCATTATAAATATTGATATGCGAGTCATTTCGCATGAAGCTTTTTCCTTTAATGTTTAAAAGGTTCGGCGCTCCAAAAAAAAAAAAAAAAAAAAAAAAAGGTTCCAATTTCTGCTCTTACACGATTGCTATTTGCCCGACTGTGTCAGTGAAGTCAATTATCGGCTTAACGTCCTCAGACTATTCTCCTTTCAAAAAAAGTCAAGTGGAATAAAGGGGATTTATGGAAGCCCGCACTTTGCCGAGTGATTGACACGTGCCTGTGAAGAAGTCATAATGATTTGGGAAACCTCTCGCCAACATGGATCAAGCAGCAGCTGGTAGGACTATAGCTCAACGGTTCAAGCTCTAACCTGGGTGACACATAGCACTTTTTTTTGAAAGGCATGTAAAGTAACTCACTACTTTTTACATTGCCTTCTTACTTGAACTAGCACCGGTTGTCGACTACTGAAGATACTGATCTGATTCAGCAACCCATCATGTTCATCACTGCCAACAAAAAGTGCCTTCTGTTTCTCGAGCACTGGCCATTTATGTCTTTCCCAGCAAAAGTTCCATGTTACCATGTTAGCTGCCAACAGCAATTTCTGTTCATCTCGTGGGGCCGTTTTCACGTTTATTGCTTTTGCTTTGTGTGGATTTTACGTTTATTTATTTCCTCATTTAAATAGTTTCTCCACGTATTATCCCTTAGGTTATTATTGATGTTTTTGTTTGGCCATCATTATGGAACCAGTTTCCATTTGTAGTCACTGTTAACTAAGCAGAGGACTGAGCTATTACTTGTTGTAAATGACAAATAGTAAGGAAAGTAACAAACACTTGAACAAAGAGAAGGAAGCCAGACTAATTTATCATTGTACTTTGGAAAGCTTAAGTGGTTGAGACAAATTACTTTGGTCTCTGGCATGATGAATGCATTCCATATTATTATTCAAACAGCTAATGAAGGTGTCCAGTAGTTCTTATTTCCCTGGTAACTCTAACCTTTGGAACAAAGGAAATTAGAGGAAAAAGCAATAAATATTTAATTTAATGAGAATATTGGGTGGTAAGTTTTTTTTTTTTTTTTTTTAAAGCATTTTGGAGAATCAGCCACAGTTCTTCTGGAGACTTTGACTGTCTATTTTTTTCCGGTAATCTCTTGACAGCTAGAAATAGGGATGTCATGATAGCAAAAATCTAGTAGTCGGTACCGATACCACCAAAAGTACACGATAATCGATACCAAAGTCGATACCACGGTGTGGTATAAAAATAAAATGGAAAAATAAAAAAAACTCCTGGAGGACATCCTCCTCTGGCTGATACTGGCGGAGAGAGAGGGGGAGGGGGGGAGGGGGAGGGGGGAGGGTATTTTAGTTATCAAACACTGTCTGACAATGAGACTCCGGAGGTGCACTCCTAAACGCGCACACACACACACACACCCCTTATACTCTGAATTCAAGCATTAGTTTAAATTCACTGATATGGTGACAGGCCAAAAAGATTTACTAAAAGCATGAACATGTGAATAATTATTAGTGACATTAGGCTACATTTAGCTGACAGGACCCGGGCGGAATGGCGATGCATTGTGGCCCATTCGGAGGTAGTTTATAACATCGCAATGCGTTAGCGTCGTTAACAAATAACAGGCTATCGCTAACATTACACGACGCATAACGTTAGCCGGTTTCACGGCCACAATGCCAGCTGCCTCAAACAAACATAATATAGGGCCGTCTTTCAGGTGCTTCGCCAGATTCCAGGTGTTTCCTCGCTTTGTTTGAAATGAACGATAGCATCGGTTGCACACCGGAAACCGATACTAGCTTTCCTCTCAACGAGTCAGGGCGGAGCTAAACTTGTTAAGCTAAGCTAAATTTCTGTAGTCTTTCCCATGTGCTTGTAGGCGTTCCTCTTCTACTTCACCACTTGTGGACCGGCTAAAACACTTGCGTGTATTTGCTGCCCCCTTCAGGTCCGGAAGAATCGCAACCTCGATACTTTCGTTACAAACGATGCTGATGCTACTGCAGAAAAACAAGTACCGTCACGGTTTAAGAATGCTGGTACCGGAGTATCGGTAGCGTCACTAGCTAGCAATAATTTTTTTTGTACCGTTATATATACAAAATATATTACTTTCTATACTACAGTCATTTCTATCATACACTGTAAAACCGGATAAGTTCATTTAACTCAAAAAAATTTAGGAAACTAATTACCTCAAAATTTTTTAGTTGGTAAATCAATTTCTTTAAGCCAAATACACTTAAATATAACAAAACGATTTACTCAATTAACTCTAAGTGTTTTACAGTGTACAATAATTTTTCTGTAGCATTAATTAATTAATTAATTTAGAAAGTAATGTTTGGAAATCTAATTATTTTACTAAACCATTGTAATTTGGCAGTGAAATATAACCTTTACTAAACCTTTTATTAACTATTTTTACCAGGCCAAAAAATGGAATTTGGTGCCCATGCTCAGCATAGAATTTATTTGCGATGTCACACTCCACAGTAGTGTTTAATAGCTCGTATGACAGTAGACACTCTGGGCCCAGCAGGGGGCTCACATTCCTCTCCCATTTCCCATCGCCCTGCTCACAAGCAGCTAAACAGCGAGTCACGATACTCTAAATACAGAAACCCAACAGTGCCCTGACTAATCTTATGACAGACTTGAGGCGATAAAATAATTCATTTGTTTATACCGATTGGAAATGTCCGCTAAGTCGATTTCCATTCTGCCGGTGGAATGGAACGCCAGTGTACTGGTCCATATACTTTTTATCCGTTTATAGTTACATTTAACATTGTGGAAGGTCTAGGAAACCAGTTAGTTTCTGTGGTTACTTTTGTGGCCGCACCAGAAGTCCAGCTTGTCATGTTGAGAAACCAGAAAGTGCCAAATCGTCTCTTCTGAAGACTTTCCTGAGGTGGGAAACGCACTGACTGTTACAAAGCGCTGACACTGGAGACTTCTTCCATAAATGTTGAAGAATCTCTTACAGAAAACTACACCATCTAAATGATTTATATGTTTATAAAATATTAACATTTTTAAGCTGTTTATTGGTAGTGGTGGATTATGTGGTGCATCTGCCGTACAAGTCCTTGTGTAAGTTGTTTCTATAGAAACAATAATACATTAGAATAAGTGCGTTAATACAAGCTCGTCATTAGAATTATGGTTGGACGTCAGTGGCGTTTGACCAAGCAGAATTGAAGATTTGTACTATTCTGAATGCATATAGGAAGTAAATTGTGAGAGAAACACCCAGTATCTTAAAGTAATGGGGCTTGCATCGGTAATCCGTGTTTTTGCACAAATTTCCGTGCTAGTTGAAGCATTCTCAAGTACACCTTTTAGCACTTGTTCTTGATTGGGTTCTGGACTTTTCCAACAGCGTAATGTCCCATCAGGTCATTTAAAGTTGTACTCAAGCGGTGAGTCTGTGTTCTTGATGATAATGGCTGTAGCTTCACTATTATCCAGGTGTCGGATGAGCCGCTACAATATGTTCCTTACATTATAGGCGAGCGCCGATGAGCTCATGGCGAAGGCAATACCATTACAAATCCCCAAACCTTGATTGCTTCTCGTGTTCATAAACGGTGCCACCTGTTATCTGCTCCACATGCCTATGTTAATCAGGGTGGTGGAGATTGATACCCAGCTGGAATACCCTGCTGTGCTACAATGTTAAAATGGCTGAGAGCTAACGTGGGCTATATTGTCGCCGCACGGCTTTTGAACCCACCCAGAAATCCAAGTGTAGTTTTGTTCGTCACTTTTCAAATGTAGACGAGACACAAGTGGACAAACAGTTCCCGTCAACGTTGTTTGTTGAAAAGGGTCTCGTGGTGCTAAACGTTACTAATCACTTACTAATCCTTAACTGCAAATCATTTATTTGCAGTTAAGGATTGAGCCTGAAGGGTGCACTATTCCAACTACAAGACTACTTCGTAAGGACCGAATGGGACTTATTCAAGCGTCCGGACATGATACACAAACTGTTCTGTTTTGTTCCTTGAGGAGAAGCGCATCCGGGTCTTTCCGAATCAGAAACCCTGGGTGATGTCAGAAGTCCATGCTTTTCTTCAGAGCTCGTGATATGGCGTTCAAATCAGGTGACAGGGTTCTTTACAGTACCGCGAGAGCGGACCTAAAAAGAGACATCAAAGATGCTAAACTGGCCTACAAGAGGAAGAAAGGAGACCACTTTACTGGCAACAACATAATAAGGCGAGTGTGGCAGGGAGTGCAGCATATTACAAACTTCAAGGGCAATGTCACCACTGGCTATGACACCAGCGCATCACTGGCAGAGGAGCTAAACTCTTTCTTTACACGTTTTGAAACAAAGTCTCTACTCCAACATACGTCTCCTTCTGATACAAGCACCCAGACACTGACTGCACAGAAACATGAGGTGAGTCAGTGAATCCGAGAACGGCTGCAGGCCCTGATGGAGTACTTGGAAAGGTACTCGGGGCTCGTGCGTACAAACTTGCCGCTGTTCAATCTGTCCCTGTCACTAGCCATTGTTCCACCCTGCCTTAAAATCAGTCATTATCATTATCATCACGAAGAAGCCTACTATAGTCGGTTTAAATGACTACAGACCCATTGCCCTTCCTTCCATCGTCACAAAGTGTTTAGAGAGATTAATACTGAGGCATATTAAAGCTAGCCTTCCTCCCACTTTTGACCTCAATCAATTTGCTTATAGGGCTAATAGGTCTACAGAGGATGCCATTGCTATAATCCTCCACAAGGCTCTGGAGCACCTGGGACACAAAGGGACATGTATCCGGATGCTCGTCATTGACTATAGTTCTTCTTTTAATACCATTATACCGGATATATTTATCAGGAAACTCCTTCACCTGGGCCTCTCCACTCATCTCTGCACTTGTATTATGGATTTTCTCACTAACCGCCCTCAGGCTATCAGGCTCTATCTCCACCTCTCCTCCACCCTCACTCTCATCACTGGCTCCCCACGGGGATGTGTGTTGAGTCCTGTACTCTACTTCCGCTATAAATACGACTGTATTCCCACACACTCCTCCAACCACATTGTAAAATTCGCCGATGACACTACAGTGATTGGACTTATTTCATGGACGTGATGAGTCTGCCTATCATGACGGGGTCCGGAAACCGACGTCATGGTGCTCTGAAAACAACCCGTCACAAAAAAACAACAACAACTACTAAAGAACTCATCTTGGACTTCGGGAAGAGCAGAGTTGACCCCACCCCGTCCATTTTTATAAATGGGAACTGTATGGAAAGAGTCCGCAGTTTACAATTTTCAGGCATCCGTATATCTGACAGCTGATGTTAAGAAGGCACGGCGGCATCCGCACTTCCCGCGAGTCCTAAAGAAAAACCATCTGCGTCCAAAGCTTCTGGTGGCCTTCTAACCGCTCTGCCATAGAGAGTGTTTTAACATAGTGCCTCACAGTGTGGTACGGAGGCTGCTCAGAAGCTGACAAAAACAAGCTCTACAGCGGAACATCATTGGCTGCCTTCTCGCCTTATTATAAGGCATTGCAAACACCCAGTACTTATCTAGAGCGAAGAACATTGTTAAGGACTCTTCTCATCCCGGTCATCACCTGTTTGCCCTCCTGCTCTTGGGAAGGCGATACAGGGCAATTTAAAACGCGCACTGCCAGATTCTTGAAGAGTTTTTACCCAAATGCCATCCAGTCCCTCAACCAAGGGCCTTTTTGCACAACCTACATATGACATTTTAGTGGACTGAGAAATAGCTGTTTTTGAATCCGTAAATCTGTATTAAAAATAAAAATAAATTCCCCCTATGCTTAGGCTTATGCAATGGATTGTGATTGTGTGGCTTATATGTGTGTATGTATCGTGGCACCGTTCAGTGGCTTGTTGAAATTTTGTTATATAACGATGCAATGACGATAAAGGCTTCTATTCGATTCTGTTCATGGATAAACATTACAAAACTCCAGTTTATCCGTGCAATGATGGCAGTTTGTTACAGCCTAATATAAAATGAGGCCAGGCTTCAGGGAATGACTACGGTGGCTAGGGTGGGGATTTTCTTTGTTGCTCATTGGAACAACTTTGAATCACCATGCTTTAAATGGAATGTAGTGAACTTTAGACCGATTGTCCTGCACGTTAAAGGCGAGGTTTAGATTGCATTCATGCTCGTCCATTTTGTACTTTCAAATCGGTCTTATAATAAGCGCTCTGGCTATTTCTCAGCGTAGATTCCGTTTAATTTGCATGTGTCTACTACCTTTATTGTTAAGAAAAGGAATGTGTCATGGGCCTTCTTTGCATTGAACAATATTTAACCTTGACCTTGAGCTCTGGGAATTGCCTGCTGTCTCCATGGATAGTTAATGATAGCGGCTTTTTTTTTTCTTTTCTTTTCTTTTCTTTCTTGAACAGTGAACACTGGCGTCGCACTCGGAATAAAAATTAACTCTGTGATCGTCTCACCAGCAGCAAAATCTTGACGAATGTACCGCGTGAGCTGTTTAATTAACGTCCCCCCCCCCCAGGGTAAACAAGACCAATCTCATATTTGTATAAATAATGGGCGGAGAGAAGTAGACTGTAGATCTAGTTGTGCTTTGTTTACGTATCTAGAGATTACAGTCCATTTGTGAATACGTTTATGGAATGATGAAGAGATAACACTTAATGACCTGCCTGATTGGTATCGCCTTGGTTAATGTAAACACACAAAGCCGATTATGGGTAATGAACACAGTGTCGGGAGGTGAATGAAGGCAAATAAGGTGCCAAGTGATGCATTTGGCAACGAGAGAAGGAACTGAGTGCATCGAGTACAGCATCACTCTATAATTCATGTCGATCTGCCAAAAGTTCGCCATAATAAATACGTTTTCATGAAGTTTTAAGAATATATTAGGAAATCCTATTCATACACATTGTTGAAGCCATTGGGTGTGATTATAGCCTTAAGTATTCATAATAATAATAATACCCTTAAGCAACAGGGGCCAAGCAATTTCTGGCCCCACCCCTTAGCTACAAAGGAAGACCAGAAGACACTGGGACCATCGGCTTTTCTTTCCAAAGAGATGTACTAAATTTGATGACAACACCAAAGCCATCTCACTTCCTGTTCAGTTATTTGTTTGTGCCCCATGGCTGACCCATGTTAAATACCAAAAATATGAGAGATACATTTTGTTCTGCATGGTGTGACAATGCGATGGTTCAGATTTCTCAAAGATTCAACACAGTTTCTAGCAGAAGTCGTCATCAAAATGGTCACAAATTCGTCGAACACATCGAAGAGTGTACGAAAGAACAAACCTGATGCGATTTTGGTTAGGAGCGGGTTTACCCCGTAGCTGGGATTTAGACAAAACTTCTTGGAGTCTTTCAAGACATGATCCTTTACTCGCAGACAAAGTTTTGTCTGGAAAGCTCACACGGTTGCCGACATATGCTCTCACTTCCTGTTTGGTGTCTTCGCTATCAGATTAGTTTCACGCGTTATGAATAAATCGACCAGTGTATCAAAAGTCTAAAAAAAAAAAAAAAAAAAAAACCCAAAAAACAAGTTTTGATATGGCTGGTCACATGATGCCTTGATGCATGAAAAGGAAAAAAAAAAACTTGGAACAATTTAAAAATGGTGGAAATTTCCATCATTACCTCGGCATGACCCAACAAAGAATCGGATGAAAATGGAATTGTTTTTCTACAGTGTTGTGCTGTGGAGTTATTATTGTAATCATATGTCCAAATTTGCCCTGTCGGTGACACTGTAGTGCTTGCAGGACATACACCTATACTGCTGAGAAGGTAGCTGAGACTTTCCTCTACCATTGATGTAAAGGAAAAACTAAATAAAAATGAGGATGTACAAAATAGAGCAGTGATTTTAATTCATATGGACGTTAATGCGAAAGTAACATGCTAGGGGGCAGTGGAGGTTTGGCGGTTAAGGCTCTGGGTTACTCATCAGAAGGTCAAGGGTTCAAGCCCCAGTACTGCCACGCTGCCACTGTTGGGCCCTTGAGCAAGGCCCTTAACCCTCTCTGCTCCAGGGGGCGCCGTATCATGGCTGACCCTGTGCTCTGACCCCAACTTCCTGTCATGCTGGGGTATGCGAGGAGAATAACTTCGCTGTGCTGTAATGTATATGTGACTAATAAAAGACTCATTATCATTAGTAAGTTAGTTGACGCTCCACTTACTCATGAGTCCAATATCTAGTACAAGTGCTCAGTTTTATATTTTCTCACGACGGCCCAATTACGGTCGCAGCTATCCATTTGATGAGACGTGATTTCATGCGAGCTAAATCTGGGTTAATTGCGGCTGATTGTGGCGTTGGGCTTTGGCGCTTCTAATAATTCAGCTGACATGCAGGCTAATACGCGTCTCCTTTGACCTCGCGTCGAACGGCCATCCGTCATTCCGCAAAACCCGCACGGAGAACGTGGTGGAAAAAGCAGACGCTCCCCGTCCATCCTTTACTCAGAGTGACTAGCCTGCTTTTGTAACGAGGATTTAAATGGGTCCTAGGGTTACACAATCATGGAGGAGTAGTCCGTTAATGTACCTCCCCAACACGGGCTATGATTAAACATTTAAAAAATGAGTCTTAGCCTATGCATAATTTATGCTAATGTGGCTGGAGACAAATTAGGGTGCAGTCAGGCGGGTGACCCCATGGCAGGTCACATGCTCCACTGCCTACAGTTTTCCTGATTAGGCAGTACTGATTTTATTCAGGTGTACCATGGGATGTGTTGGAGGTCAGATGCTGGTCTTAGCTGTAGCCTGTAAGGAGTTTAGTTTGAACATTTGCGTATTTGTTCGCATTTGCATCTCACTCATCTCAGTCAGGCATGTCATTTCCCTACATGCCATCAGCATCATTTATTCTAGAACTTTTTTCCCCCCACAGTCACCCCCCCCCCCCCCCCCCCCCCCAACTCCTTTTTCTTCATTTGCATACCCCGTTGTTCTGGTTTGTCAACTCACTCACAAACAGTCAAATAAATCATACCTCCGTGTATTTTAAAAATCTAAATTTATCCCAACATATTCATTAAGAATATATATCGGCAGCCTGACGAGAGGAAACTCCCGAGGCTTTGAAATTTAATGAGAGGAATTTGACACAATCTGTTCTCATCATGGCATGTGGGATGTGATGTATGCATTTTGTAACGTATGCTGGTGCATCGTGGGTCGTTCAGGATGTGTCCTTGTTTCTTTGTTCAGCAGACTTGTTTGTTTGTGCACGTCTTTGCGTCACCCCAAGTCATGCACTTAAGGGTTCCAGAACACTCGGGTTAATAAATAAAATCTAAATGGAAATGTGCTTCAGTTGTATTTTCCTTAGAGGAATTTCTAAGGGAGAGAAAAATTGTGACACTAATTGTGACAGGGTTTTTTTTTGATAAATTATTTACAATGAATTTACTTCAGGTACGATTACATTTTTTTTTTTTTCCCACAGAGTATTATTTTCAATTTTATTCATTTATTTATGTATTTATTTATTTATTCCATGTATTTGTTCCTTTTTTATTTATTATTATTATTCATTTTTATTGGTTCATGCCTTATAATCCCCTCCCACACACACACACCCACACACGTTTTTTTTTTAAATTATTAAATTGTTTTCCCTTTTATTTATTCATTTTATTTAAATATAAAAAAAATTGTCTTCATTTTTCCTTTCTCTCCCTCTCTATTATTTCTCTGGCTTTAATAGTCAGAAAAAATGTAATACAGTTTAATTAAACTGTAATTCACACAGTTTACATGGAAATTTGTCACAACCTTAGCGTACGACTTTTCTTTCCTTTTCCGTTTTTTTTGTCTTCGAGTTCCTTTAAAAGTAAACATCCTGAACAATCTCGTTAAGAGAGTCCTTATTTCCTACCGAAGACACGGAACATTTCTTTCCCTATAACAAGTCTTCTCACCTTGAACGGGGGTGCCGATATTTTTTTTAAGCCGATATGGTGTGTGCCATGAAATTTTGTGACTTTGCTTATACTTTTTTAAATTTAATGGTGGTGGGCGTATAATAAATAAATAAACGCATACAACCCACCTACTTGACCACAGTGTTCGTAACCTTTTTTTGGCCGTCCTTACCTGGGATGCCGATCATCCCGGAGCCGAGTTGTCTGTACATGAATATGCCTAAGGACGCACGAAGCCGTAGCTTTTCGCACGATGACACAGTCAGACCCTGCGTATCGTTTCCCCGTCTCTTTCTCACTAATACTGAGCAATTCTCCATCCAACAGCAACAAAAAAAACACCTTTTAAAGAGAGCGGGATAAAGGCCATGTGTCAGCTCCATTTTCACTTCACGCGTTTTTATTTCCCCGCCCCTAAGCTGAGTTCTTGAGGTGGGGGGGGGGGGGGGGGGGGGGGGTGTGACGGTCTTCACAACATCCTGAATGGATTACAGCAGTTTGTCTCAGAGCTAGCTAATCCGTACACTCATTAACAGTGTGGTGTCAACCGGCTTAGTAACGATCTCCAGAATATATATATATATATATATATAATATACATGTGATGGAAATTTTCTTGATTGGACTAAATGCTATCAGTGTCGCTGTGTCTGCACTTCCAGGATTCATCGTGTCAAAGCAGTTCGAAACATCGATAAACCCTGGAAGTGCAGACGCAGCACGTCTGGTCAAGGAAATCCCCATCACCCATTTGTCTTTAGCTCCGAAGTATTACTTCAAGGGAACTGTCTTTCTGTCCTCTTCAACTTTATGTTAAACGTCTCGGTGTCGACGCTTCATTTGACGACTCGCTGCACAGCACGTCCTTTAAAGGAGCCTGACGTTTTCCCCGTCTCCTGCAGAACAGAGCTGCCGATGAAGAGTCGGTGGAGTAAAAACGTGTTTCGTGTGATGTCACTGTACGGCCACGGCACCATATTGACGACCGAAAGATTCTGGAGTTCGACGTGCCATGGGACGCGACAATAGCCGTCAGAAAAAGATATTCCAAAACGGACCTCCAAGCGACCTTTGCAAAAAAAAAGAAACAAAAAAAGAACAAAGAAAAAAAAAAAAAAACATATGTACATGCTAAAGAAATCTCATGAGATCTCGTGCGCACGTGAAAATGTGTCGTTTTCACAAGATTTTTTTCCTGAAAGAAAAAGACATGGTGTGATGTTTTTCTTTCAGTAATTATCACGCTTACTATCACGTGCGCGCCACTTTCACATGCACACCACTTACTATCACGTGCGCGCCACTTACTATCACGTGCGCGCCACTTACTATCACGTGCGCGCCACTTACTATCACGTGCACACCAATTACTATCACGTGCACACCAATTACTATCACGTGCGCGCCACTTACTATCACGTGTACGCCAATTACTATCACGTGCGCACCACTTACTATCACGTGCACACCAATTACTATCACGTGCACACCAATTACTATCACGTGCGCACCACTTACTATCACGTGCACGCCAATTACCATCATGTGCGCGCCAATTACTATCACGTGCGCACCACCTACTATCATGTCAGAATTATTCTCAATTCTGATTGGTCAGATTAACTTTCAATAAAATCAGCTCTGACAGTTGATCTGGCTGTAATTCTAGCCAATCAAAGCTTTATTATTGCACTCATAATGTATTATCATTTTTATAGTAACAATGTTACGCCTTTTGATAACAGGAACCCAGTTGAGGAGGAAATCTCCTCAACCTCCACCAGTGTGTAGCGTCCTCCTGGAGGATGCTATGGCAGCCATAGTGCGCCAGAACTTCCAACACACACCAGCTATTGGTGGAGAGGAGACGAGAGTGCTGTAGCCGATTAAGGGATGGAGATTATTAGGGGGCCATGATAGAGAAGGGCCAATGGGGGAATTTCACCAGGACACCGGGGGTATACCCCTAGTCTTTTACGAGAAGTGTCCTGGGATGTTTAATGACCACAGAGAATCAGGACCTCGGTTTAACGTGTCATCTGAAAGATGGTGCTGGTTCTACAGTATACTGTCCCCGTCACTATACTGGGGCATTAGGCCCCACACAGACCACAGGGTGAGCGCCCCCTGCTGACCTCACTAATACCACTTCCAGCAGCAACCTTAGTTTTCCCCAAGAAGTCTCCCATCCTGGTACTGGCCAGGCTCGACCCTGCTTAGCTTCAGTTGGAAACCAGGCGAGAGCTGCATGGTGATATGGCTTGAAAAAAAAACCTAGTCGTTGATTATTTTCCTTGAACAGCACACCCCGTCATGTTTTATTCTTCACTTATTGGGAGAGATTTTGATGCATGTAGTCGTCTCCTCTGGTCTCCTGTGATCACGTTTCGTCCTCACATCCTGGCAGAATGAAAGGTATGTCTGTGTGCATGTGGTGGAGAGAATGGAAACGTTTCTCACACCATTTCCTCTAGTTTAGTACTCCCAGTCGGAACGATAATGGATCGGTATGAACTACATGCAGGTGTGTATTGAAATAGATTAAATCGGCAGGTGCCACTTGTTCAACACTTTGATTTTGCTAGAGAGACTGCAATAACCCTGGTGCAGATTCCGTGAGAAGAGCATGAATAAGACAAGAACAGAAGCGATGTGAAAACGCACCTAGACACCTTTCTTAGACTTCCGCTGACCCCCTGACCACTCCACCCACGAATCCCAGCAAATATATCCAAGCACTGCATATACTTGTGCGTTTCATCTATCCCCCTACATACTGTAGTTTCTATAGTAACTTACACAGGTGGGTACGCAGTGAATGCCTCACATAAATGGACACTTTCAGTTTCGTTTCGTGTTTGTTTAACGAGTCTCCAGTGTTAGTGCTTTGTAACTTTAAGCAGTCTGCCACAAGACAGTCTTTGTGTCTTGGTGATAAAAACACGCCGTGTTTTTCTTTACTTGTTTGTTTTATTAACTTCAGGAGAAAAGTTTTTAAAAAGTCGGCTTTTCCAGAGGCAGACATGCAAGCCCAGACCATGACACTACCTCCACCATGTTTCAAAAATGAGCTTGTGTGTTTTGGATCATGAGCAGATCCTTTCTTTCTCCACACTTGGATGTTCAGAGCTATTAACTGTTTCAACAATCAATTTAACTGGGCACACCTCAGCCACAGGAAACAGGAAAGTTTCCAATATTTTTGATTACTTGAACGATGGGTGGGTTCACACCACCCAAATTTATTTATTTATTTTTTTAAACACATCTAGATGTAAATATCAAGAAATGAAAGCTGTAATTCCTAAAGCATAGCAAAAACCAAAGAATCGGCCTTCTTGTTCCAATACTTTCGGAGGGGACTGTATGGTAGCTATTTAGCTACTGAATTGTTAGCGTTGGCAAACTGATGTGGTATAAGAGGGATCACTATGGAAAGCACTGCGTGTTCTAGGAAAATAATCAACTTTGCGGTGGTAATAGTTACTCCACTTTGCACTGGGCCAAATCACAGCACCCAGCCACTGATTCTTTTCCAATTACAGCATGCCACATCATGTATTATTCCTTACTTCATTTTCATTCAGTCTTTATCTTATTTTACAACGAGTGGCCAAGTCCTGGTTCCAAAGCTGCTTCCATGAACCTTGTTCAATTGAACCGATCTTGAGGATGAGTCTTTCCGTACACTGGCACTTTTACTAGAAGGAAATGGTGCTTTTGGAAATTTTTTTTTTTTTTTCTTCTTCTATTCTTGGAAATATTGTCAACTCCAAAATTAACGGCACCCTTCGAGAGAGAGAGAGGGCATTTATTGTATTTAAAGAAAGAAAACCCAGTGATTCAAATGTCCTGCTCAAACAGCTAGATCAACATTTCTCCAGCAGAATAATAGAACGTAATAGTATTTTCCCTCCTAAGGAATATTTCACAGAAATGTAAATAGTCGTTGCTTTGAAAATTCCTATTTTAAGTACAACACAGAAAGGCACCGTCCAGTTACAAGATACAGAGCAAGAAAAAAAAAGAACACGAGAAGTTTAAAAAAAAAAAAAAAATGCCACGGAGTGGTCCATGATACCTGTAGGTGTCTCCAGCGTGGTTTGATGATATAGTGGCAATAATTTTGAAATCAGATCAGTCCTTACCAGAAATATTGTAAATAAAATAACTAGATAAATGAATTTATATATATATGTATATATATATATATATATATTAAAAATAACGTTTTTAGATCCAAGATAAACTTTGCAGTGAATTGCGCTTACCTGAACACGCAAACATGTTTTTTTTTTTATTTTAATTGCTTCATTATTTATGGTTTACTGCCTTTCATGCACCGATGAACTTATAAGCACCAAGTTCTGGATTAAACTCGTATTCGCACGCCAAGTAAGGAGGCTTCGACGTTAAACTATCGAGTTGTGTCGAACCGCCCGTGAACCAGAAGGTCAATTTACCGACCTGACAGCAGTTCTGTGTCGTCTCCTAAATTAAGCCTGTGATAAGTGGTCTCTCTTTTAACCAGGATTAAAACACCGAACGAGAAGGGTCAATTAAACCTTCCTGTTAGACAAGGACCTATCGGAGCCCCTGTTCACCAAGATCTCATCAACATGGGTGTCAGCTACATTAAGCACGGCCTGATCTATGTCAAATAAATTAGGCCCTTTCTTAGGCTTCCTGACAGTGGGCTGATGAGAAGCAAAAGAAGTTGCCATTCCTCTACACATAAAACATAACGAGGTCTGACTCACAGTCAGCTGTTCAGGGCTGACACCTTTTCCAGGATGACTCTGATATATCAACTGTCCCCGAGACCTTTTCTCATAAGGCCCAGGATACAAAGACGGGGGGGAAAAAAGGAAAGATAAAGTGTCGAGTTCTATCTACCGCGTAGCTAAAAATGCCATAAAGAGTGACAACTGACATACGCCGTAGTTTATGAGCCGGTGTCCTTGTGAAACCTAATTGGTTCATTGGAAAGTTTTACTGGAAGCTACTGTTAAGTTTAAATCAATATTATGAGCTAAATGTGCTAGCATGGATATGTAATAATAAAACCTACTTACAACCCCCTCTGCTTTTCATTATCAACCACATTATCTTCCTGATTGGCAATTAAGTAAGGAATAAAGTACTTGTGGGGGTGTGCTGTTATTGGAACATAATCAGCTTTGGGGCATCACACTATTTAGTCGTTCATTAAAGTCTTTAAAAGATCAAGCAAATTACTCACGTAAGCGTAAATAAGTCGTCTGATGGAAAACGACTTGACTAATTCGTTCAGAAATTCCTTCTTTTTTTTTTTTACGTCTAATCCGGAAACGTTCTATTCTCTTACACTAGCTAACCAGGTTAGCTACACTGAAGTCAACACCACTTCCATTATCAACAGTATATAAAGAAGGCTAACACTAGCTGGCTGGCAAACTTTGCCAACTGTTGTAGCTTGCTAGGTTTTTTTTTTTAAAAATTTTTTAGCTAGCTCGTATCAATTCGTACATGTTTCTAGCTACATAGTTAGCACTGTTGCAGAGACACCGCTTACACATTATCTCGAGTGTTCCCTATAGGCTGTGGTTCGATTTAACACAACAGGCAATCGCTGCCAAGCATCGACGCGACATCTTATGTTGAATCCAAGGCTTTCAGACTGTAGAACATCAAGAGCTCTAGATAGCAAGTTTAGCCCTCTGAGCATTTTTCGGAAGGTTCGACATCGAGCTGTGTAAATCCCGATATCTCCACGGGTTTGGTTTGAAACATTTGAAACCGACTTTATCTGTAACGCTGATCGAAAATAAATGGAATGAAGTTGTTGGTGTAAACGTACCATGATTCAATTACTTAAAAAAACGCACCATTAGTGTGAACCGTGTACTTAAGTATTGGAACAGGCATACATGTTATTAATGTAGTACATGTACTATGCACCCCTGTAAACATTTCCTCACAGAAAACGTCACCGTGTCAACAATTACATACATTTTCAAAAGCATAATGCGTAAGAGCAAGTGCGTCGATATAAACAACACCCTCTGACCAATCAGAACGGAGAATTCAACATCGCTGTGGTATAGTGCAAAAAGTATTTAGGGCCTAATCAGGATTCCCATTATCTGGCTTTACAAGGCTTAGCTCTTTAGATCTCTTTGAAAGGATTAGGATAAAACGACTCAAACTCGGGCACCCTGTGGTGATCTAGTCAAGTGTCCAACGTGAATCATAAAGCAAATGAGATTTTATTGCCTGATCGCGTTAGTTTCTCTCTTACAGACTTCGTTTTGAGAGATTGTAAGTGCCACACTGCTAGCGATGCCTTAAAAAAGCTAGATCTAACTGATAAAACGGCAGTGGTAGCTCAGATGGTAAGACATTGGACTTAAGTTTGGAAAGGTCGTGAGTTCAAATACCAAGCTGCCAGGATCTGCTGGACCCTTGCGCAAGGCCCTTAACCCCCAACTGAAATGTGATCTGGATATGTACATGTAAATGTAAACAGTGCTAGCTGTATTTTGGTCAAAGGAAACCGGACTACAATAGCATGTTTTGGAAGGCAACAAACATCTGGGTCTGTGGTCATCAGTGTGGTACGTGAGTGTCGCCCAAATACACGAAAGACTCCTAGCACATCCTCTAACCAAATGTATGTTAATAAAAAATCCCTTTTGCTTCCCATACCTTCAGTATTAGCTACAAGTAACCAGCTAATACAATCTTTCAAGTCTCAGGAGCCACAGGAGAATTCACCCAAGCTCCTGAATTGCACTTCTTGCTGAGCAAGACTCTTTATTAGAGCGTTGTTAGTCTTTTTTCTCCCCCCCCCTATTTCTCCGCACTTCAATTAACCAGAGGCGCTTTGGTGGCATCCTAATTCAGCGAGGAGACATCGGAATAATGAAATTGGAAGCGCTTCCGCAGTGTTTTATTTTCGGCTTGCGCACGAGCTATGAATTAACGAACAGATTGGGCTGCTAACGGCTCACTGTGAGCTCTTCCTTTTGGGAAGGACGAGGACCGAGTTTCTGTGGTTATGACTAATAGTTGAGCGGCGTCCCAGCGATGCAACAGCTGTATGTCCGTGTAAGGAAATTCAAATCCAGGCTGAAATTACAGAGATTCCAGAGTTATTTTGTTTTCTGATATCAACGTCATGCGGAGTGTAAAGTAGGGTTTTTACTTCCGAGCCCAGTTCTAGTACTAGAATCTATTTTGTCTTTATCTTGAAAGACCCCCCCCCACCCCCCTACCCCCCACTGTCCAAGGGTGGATAAAATTAGGTTTTCGTCACTTTACGGACAAACGTACCGGAAGACGCTATACAGACTCAAATGATATCTTTACATGCGAGGTGAGGACAGAGCAACACTTCTTATAGCTGAAAACATCGGCCAATGGGGTTTTCTTTTTTTTTCTATGGCACAGATGTGATATGTGAAACGATCATAACTAGCTTGGCATACGTTTTGTATTATGTTGGGTACCACATTTTAGCAGCTATATTTTCAAATCATACTATGGGAAACCAAGGAACCATGGGACATTGGAGCGTTAGACCTTTAGGTCTTGGCCTAGACTGAAACACTCCAGATGACAGGACTAGTGTGAAGTCACCTACCCAAGAAGCAAAAGTGGGGTGCTATGTTTGCTTCTGTGCTCTAAATTGCTAAGTGGGAAGTCCCTTTTCTTCGTCGACTTCACACCCCCACACTCGTTACTTTTTGATGCCAGGCAGTAGATAATCAAGAGCCTGATTTGCATTGTGGGCGAGTTGAAAGACACACTGAGGCAGCCTCTGTCGTCAGTCTTTGCACGACCATATGGCTAATGCCGCATGCACCACGCAGAGTTTAAGCCCTCAGTAACACTTGTGCATACTATAAACCTTACTGAAGAATTGCTTATTTAAAAGCCCGATGGCTGTTGCTGTTTGTTAATGGAGCCTTGCTGGAGGAGGCAGGAGGATTGAGTTACAACCTTAGGGACCGTCTTTCTTTCCTCACCCCTTCCATCGGCTTGGCTAGACAGCAATTAAACCGAGGGTGATCCACACGGGTCAGGATGTAGAGGCGGTCTCTTACACCAGTCCATCCTGTGGAACAAGATGGTCCATACGGATTTCCCAGGTGTAATTTGGCAGTGAAATAGGCATTAAAACTTTCAGCCAATAAGGCAACGATGTCTGTGATCGATCAACCAGTAATCCAGGGTTTATTGTCTATTACATTTATGACTTTGTATCCTGGTTATTGTGATCGAAGTGAAGCCTTTAAGAGCGATACAGGGTATTAATGCTTTTTTTTCAGCGAATCTTTCACACTATATGACATGCAATGCATTGTTTTTGTTTTCTTTTTTTTTTTTACTACACCAACCTGAATCAAAGGAACTTCATCTGTCTAGACAGTAGATACGATTACAAGCCGATTGGGAAACACATACGCTACTGACTGGAACCATCAACTCATTTTACGCCACAGCGCTGTTGAACTCCTGATTTCGATTGGTCAGAAGATATTGATTAGTTTTCTATAAGGATAGTAGCTATGGGTCATCAGGACGACGGCGACATGCCAAGCCTGCCTTATTTGGTTCAAGAGAAAGGAAGAAGCGAATATTGATAGCCGCTATAAAATAAGCCATAACGGGAACTAACTTGTTTTGCGGACGTTCAACGCGGATGTGCTGTTATTGGAACTTTAGGGAATCCAACAAGGATTATTTTCCAATAACATCGTTCCATACTTGGTTCATACTCAGGAAGATCATTTGGCTAAAGTACCACAACATTAACCGTGCGTTCAAGTCCTCCGGTTGGGAAGTTGGGAAGTCGTAATTACGACGTCACTTTGGGCAGAGCAAGATGGCGGTGCACCTTCTCTTAATTAACTACAAAAAAAAATAAAAAATACAGCTAGGATTTTTTTTTTTTAACTGTACTTCTAGAAAATGAAAAAAACAATGCACATCAGGTGTGTTTAGCTTTTTTTATTTATTTATTTATCTTTAAATGTTTTTATTCAATTCATGAAGCCACTGTAGACGTTATTATTGCATATTTTAACTGTACAATGTTATTTCGTACAGGCAATTCACTTGTTTGATCCTAAATAAAAAAGTAAACACGGTACTGAAATCAGCGTCTGAGATGAGAAAACGTCCAAGTCGCGTTCGACAAATTTACCGTCAGCTACAGACGCCGCATTCATCGAGTCCGCCATGTAGTTTCCCACTTGTAATTACGACTTTGTGGTGGCGTTCGTGTGCGTTCAACTACAAAACAAATAAACAGAAACTTACAACATTGCTCTGGTATTTTATCACAGAAATCAACCCTCCACTATTGCGATGGCCATATCACACCACCGCATTGCTGATTAGTTTCCTATATAACAGTGCCCCAGTTTTATGACTTACAAATTATTATATAATTGCTATTCACTAATCTCTCTCGCTCTCTCTCTCTCTCTGTCCTTTTCCCCTTCATCGTCGCCGTGCTCCATCATACAGGTAAGCCAGATTTCCCCCAAACTTTCTTTTCTTTCACATTATTTGAAACAATGGCCATTATTTTCCTCCTCCCTGTGATGAATGGCTTTCCACAGAAATCTATATATAGTTCAACCATTACATAGACCACAGCTCGCAGTCCTGCCTGGGTGTTGAGGCTAAGCGCACAATCAATGATGGTATAAAACAGTCTATTTTTCCTCCCAAATGTAATAACCTGAAATGCATTTGATGGCGAGGGTCAAAAAGCCACGTTCTTTATTTTTCCCCAGCACAGGCACCAGACACTGGCTTTGGCTTTATACATTTACATCATAGCTACGGGCTATCCCTCTGTGCTATATTACAGAATATTCTGTGGAATGCAGAGACCAGAAAAATCAATCTTGGAATTTTATTTATTTATTTTTTTTAAAGCAAATAGTAATGGAGAAATGAAGCGTTTAAAAAAAACAAAAAAACAAAAAAAACCCGTGGTTATTTGTAGAAATTGCTCCGATGCTACCAGTCTGGAGTAGGGCTGTGATGAATATGTGATGAGTTTGATTATTTCCAAGTGAGAGCGAGGACCAAGTTCAAGCTCTTGTTCAAGTAACTGTCTAGAAAGACGGGTAGAGATGCTCGATTCGATCGCGTCGATCATTTATAAATCAATTCAGTTTTTCGGCTTTTTGGACAGACCGCATCTCTAGCACGAGTTCTTTTATACCGTATGTCGCGATCCAGCAGAGGTATGTTTATTTCACTGTTTACGTACACTCGTACGCAGCATTGTTGTGTTAAATTAAGCGACTTTCTGCAAAGGGGGTGGAGCTAAGCCTTCATCGTGGTGTGTGTGTATATAACTCAGAAAAAAAAAAAACTATTTATAGGAAATTTCTCAAAATTATTGATAGATATTTATACTGAGAAATGACAGGAAATACAGTATTATTTATAGTCGTGATACATCCTTTATAACAGTGCATGCTGTTTTCTTGAGCAGACGAAACCAGTTGTGGTTTTCCAACAAAATTTTCTGTAAAAATGTCTTTTGAGAGCGTCCCCGCAGAGAAATAATTCATTCGAATATCATCCAGAGACTAGATTTATAATAATATTAAGTATGCAAATGTATGCATTTTTAATCAGAAGAAGCGTCTTTTGCATAAACTGTGTTTTTTTTTTTTTTTTTTTTTTTTTTTTTTTTTTTTTTTTTTTTTTTAAACGTACAAAAACACTTTAAGAAATCGATCTGATTACCCTGTAGTGTTCTGCTTTAAATACTAAAGGACGTTTTATCACTTGCCACATTAAGAAACCAAGCGTATAGTTCAAAAATATACTTTTAATCATTTTTCATAAAACAATAAGCGATCATAAAAACAGCATTGCGTTTTTTTCTTTATTCGGTCCGGGTCTGAACAAGCCGTTTTCACATACCAGATGTTTACATATAGTCCACAAGACACGATGATAACTGAATGAACCCGTTCAAAAGTTTACACACCCTCGATTCTTAATACTGTGTGTTGATACCTGGACGAGCTGTTCACCGGTCCCTTGTTTGTCCTGAGCGGTTAAACTGCCCACTGTTCTTCAGAAAAATCCTCCAGGTCCTGCACATTCTGCATATTTGACCCCTTTCCAACAGCGACGATATGATGTCGAGATCCATCTTTTCACACGGAGGCGACTCGTACAGGACTTTTACAAAAGGTACAAACGTTCACTGACGCTCAATAAGGCAACACGATACATTAAGAGCCAGGGGGGTGTAAACTTTTGAACAGGAAGATAAATTGATTGATTGATATACATATACTGTACACACACACACACACGTATAATATACAAATAATCCCCAAAAACGTCCGCGTTTACAATTTATCATCTCAAAGCATTCCGATGTTACAGTGAGCTCTGACAATCCAATTATTTGAGCATTTCTGGAAGTAAGAGAAGCCTCTTTTTAGCCGCTCCGCAGCCTTGATGTTCAACGTTTGATGTTTGTCACCACTCAGTCAGCTCTATGATGAAAGGCAGGTGGGTGTAGAGGCTTCTGAGGTTTTTCCACGAAACCTTAATTTGTGTCAAAAGGCTGAGGAGGGCATCCTAAGGCGTCCTATGGGGTACGAGGACAGTCCGGCTACCTTTGTGCTGGTAGAAACGTGTATTATTTACGGCGATGGCTTCGCGAGCCACCACTTGCCTTTCCCTAGATCCTGTCTTCGGATTAAAAGAATCTCAGATGTCTGAGCGCTCCCGTTCTGAAGTTGCTGGAATCTACTTGTGAGGGTCTACTCCAAACAGATAAAACATGCTCTCTTAATCTTCACTCTCCATCTGCAGTTTTGGTTACTTCTAAACGGAGTGCTTAGGATTTCCCGTATAGTGCATTACGGTGAAGGCATGGCAAACGGCTCTCGATGTTCTCCGCCGACGATAGGAATAGCACGAGCCGGAAACGGCCTTAAGAGATGCGCCCGTTCTGGTCCGATGGGCTTTCGTCCGACTAGCGTGTTCGCTTATTAGCTCATCGATCATATCGTACATATGATCATGGACATCATTCTTTTTCCATTGTAGAACAAGTGCGTAAGTGCTTTACCATTAAGTAGAGACATAAAAAGATTCATGTTGCGTCAATCGGTGATAATGTACAGATTAGTATTGCAGTATTGGCATTTCGTTAAGTGGTCCAGCAGGAAATGCATTGTTAATGCTATAGATATGGAGGAGCCTTGTAGTCTGTTAAATCGTACACTGTAATCAGGAACGATCTACCATCGAAAGATACATCTCTACCAAAACATCACTTACCCCGATGCAACAGTACCCTTGTGTTACGTACAGAGATTAGGCTAAGGACTAAATTACACCATCATGGGGGATTTCCCAATGCAAATCCTTTTCAGTCCAGGGCAAAGCTTTAACGTACACAATAATTATGTAGCCTGGAGTTCATGGGAACGTGGCGAGGACGAGAATGTCCTTCCTAGTCTCCGTTTCATCGCTAGGTTATAAGACGACAAAATAGCCATATTTTTTTTAAATGGTGGAACTCATTCTCAATTGTGATCGCTTAGAAAGGGGTGATAAACTTTCTAGTTGCTCCGGCGGCAAGATTCAGATACGTCCAAATGCGTTATCGTTTCCATAGTAACAACCGAGTACGGTCGACTTGTACGGTGGACGCTCGGCATTTGAAAAGAAAGGATTAAAAAAAGAAAATAACTGTTGATTTAGCATGTTTGCCTTGCACCTCAGGGGACTGGGGGTTCGATTTCCGTATCCGCCCCGAGTGCGCAGAACCTGCATGTTCTACCCCGTGCTTCGGGGGTTTCCTCCGGGAACTCCGGTTTCCTCCCCCGGTCCAAAGACACGCGTTGTAGGCTGATTGGCGGTCCTAAAGTGGACCTGCGATGGGTTGGCACCCCGTCCAGGGTGTCCCCCGCCTCGTGCTCCGAGTCCCCTGGGACTGGCTCTAAGCTCCACACGACCCTGTGTAGGATAAGCGGTACAGAAAATGGCTATATGAATGGATGCTCTATGATAAAGCTGTAACTTTAGCTTTTGGACATGGGGACGTCTTCAGGATGGCGGATTCGTGGTAACACGACAAAAAAAAAAACGTTTTAAAAAGAATAATAATTTGTCTTATTAACGTCGAGAGAAGAAAAAGAGTGGTGAGGGAACGAGTGTTTAAAGCTGGCGATATAAGTGATAACAGGAGCGAATTTGTTTCACAGAACTTTCACAACATGAAACGTTACTACAAATGGATAGAACGTAACTGCGGGATACGAGGAATAAAACGTCCACTTGAAGCGGGTGATTGTTGATTATTTTCCTTGAACAGCATCCCCCACCCCCCACCCCAGGTGGTTTATTCCATGCTTTCGAGACTGTACGACTGTAATATATGTAGTATCTAAGCGAAAAGTTGCCTCGGTGGACCAGCGCCGAGTTTACTACAATCATAAATCTTGATTTATCCCCGAGCCAGCATCCTCAGCCACTCCGGCGCCTCCTTTTGTTTGCTGCTATTTTTTATCGCCGCCATCGCCCAGACAGAACGGAACGGAATCGAAACTCATTAGAAAGGTGGACTTGCAATGCTAATTAAGTGGCTGAGCCATATGCACGGTAATTACCAGCTGCTAACGCGCTCCCCTTCGGCTAACTTTGATCTAGAAGCAGGCCGACTGCGCAGCTCCCGAGGACACCTCTGCAATTTTAAACAGCAGGCGAGCTCTGTTCTGGAGCACAGGACGCAGGCAGGCTCCGTCTCGTAGCTGAACTGAAGGCAGCACAAAATTTTGACGGGAATTTTTGACGAACAGCTTGCATGTTTATGGGATAAGCGTAGGATTAGCGTCGACAGGATGTGATTGTGTGCGGAGTTTAATGACAGAGAAGCCGGAAACTGGAAAACCCATAAGCCTAGGACTAAATAATATTGTACAACCCGTCATTCACGACAAAGACCTGCGCGGTTCTGCTGGTGCAGCCGTGGATTACAATCGGCTAGACAGCCCTTTTTTTTTTTTCTCTTTTTTTTTTTTTTTCTTTTCTCGAACCAGGCATGAAAGGATATGAGAGATGAAATCACCTGACCTTCAAAATATATCGCGCTTGAAACCAGGCTTAAAGCAAGACACTCTCCTCATTTTACCCCCATCATAAGACTTCATCGTTAGGGTTTATTGAAATAATTAAAGAAGGAAAAGAAAAAGAATAAAAACAGGCTTAGAGAAAGAGACTGGGGCATTTCTTTCCATTGCGAGAGTTCATTGTTAGTAAGAATCCGTTGTAAAAATAAATAAATAAATAAAATCAAAATAACCATAGTGTTAATAATAAGAAGAATATGGAAAAGAAGCAAGCAAATAAATAAATAAATAAGCAAGCAAAAAAAAAAAAAGATACATTGTGGACCAAACAAAACAACAACACATTGATTTCCTGTGATGTTAACCGAAGGCAGTTTTACTTGATTTTCTCCGAAGTTCTCACGAACGTTCGAAGTTTTCACGCCGCTTCGTAAAAAATGCGTTATTGATCATTACGTTAATACATTATGCAGTATCAGTCGGTCCGATTTTTCTTATTCTGATTTGTCTTCCGGTGACTTCTTTTGAAGGAAGTTTGTTAACTAAAACGAACTGGAAAAGTTACACGACCGAAAACAGCCGTGTCGCTCCGATCGTACAGGAAATGACGTCACCGTCATTATGCGGCGTTCTCGGAGCTGGAGCTCCAATCGGACGCGTTATTCACAGTTAACAGATCCGCGTCGATATGAAGACATAAACGGCTCTGAGACGTTATGAGTCGGTACGAATTGTTATTAATAACCAGCCACTGAAGCTGGAGATCAGTAAAGCAACAGCGTAAGAGGAAAGGGTCGCCTTCAACGCTAGAGGAGGTGTTTCATTTCATCTCTCTCTCTCTCTCTCTCTCTCTCTCTCTCTCTCTCTCTCATTCAGAGCACTTTAGGATGAAAATATCCTTATGAAGAAATAATGCTCTGCACATTTGTAATGCTGTCATGCAGAAGAGCTTCTGGCATGCTTTTATTTGATGAGATGGAAAGTCATATAGGATTTAATAACTAATTCTACTGGAAGAGGATTTGAGGTTATGAAATGACCAGAGATAAAAAAAAAAAAAAAAAAAACACAACAACATCTGTGCAGTAGAAAGCGTCAGGATTTCAGGGAAGACGGATTTCCACAAATCCCGGACGCCAAATCAGGCTTAATACCTAATTAATTCACCTATATTAACTTTAATATGTAAACCTCATTTGATAACGAGTTCGGGTCTATGAGGATGATGATGATGATGAGGCACTTTTTTTCCCTATGCGTCTATGTAATGTATCTATTTAACATGGCGAACGGACAAGCCACGCATCTTCAACGTAACGTATTGACGGACTTGAGTGAATCAGATCGAGAGATTTGATCTGTGCGTTTCTATCGAAGCCGTCACCGTGACGTGTAATCGAGCTGCGCTGAAACTTTCGGTTTAGCGGTCTCACTGTCCATGACGCGATCGCCGGTGCTTGATCACCGCATTTGTAAGAATCTAATAATATGTATTATTAGAAATAATATGTACAGTTGACTATATTTGTGGAATTTTACTCTTAAAGATAATTTTTTTTTAGTGTTTATATTTGATGCATTTTATATATGAAATCAGATCAGTATTAGTTGCTTCAAGGCCTGGTGGTAATGAGGGTATCTATCCATCCATCTTCTGCACCGATTATCCTTCCTTCAGGGTCACGGGGAAACCTGGAGCCTATCCCAGGGAGCACGGGGCACAAGGCGGGGTACACCCTGGACAGGGTGCCAAACCATCGCAGGGTACAATCACATACACACTCACACACCCATTCACACACTACAGACACTTTGGACACGCCAATCAGCCTACCATGCATGTGTTTGGACTGGGGGAGGAAACCGGAGTACCCGGAGGAAACCCCCGCAGCACGGGGAGAACACGCAAACTCCGCCCACACAGGGCTTTTTTATCTTTTTTACCCTTGTTTGTTTGTTTATCTGTTTGTTTTAGTTTAGTCTATTTAGGTTTTTGTTTGTTTGTTTGTTTGTTTAATACAAAGAGTAATAATCAGGTCATTATTAGTTGCTAAAATTTGTTTGTTTGTTTTTAATTTTCATGTCTTTTTTTTGTTTATTTTAGTCTGATTTTATATGTATTTATTTATATATTTTTTTAAATCCTTTTTTGGTTTATTTGTCTTTTTTTATATTTATTTGCATTTTTTTTTAAATTTTTTTTTTTAGATTTGATTATCTGTGTCTTTTTATAATATAATATAATGAATTTATTTTATTGTTTGTGTTTATTTCCATGGTTTATTGATCTATTCTGGGGGTTTTTATTTATTTTGCTTGTTTATTAATGGTATTATCATGTTTACTGTAAACTGAGAATGGGATGTCTGAGATCAGCTTTTTTTTTGTTCTTCAGCGAACCGGCCTCACGTCAGCATTACGCCACGTTTCTCGCACTGCTCTGACCCCGGTGAGGACAATTAAAATGCTCTAAAGCGGGATACGAGTCAGAACTAGGACAGCGGTGTGACGAGCGTGTCTCTCTTTGTAGCGGCGTGTTTAATTAAGAGGGTGTGTGGTCGAGCTCGCGCAGGCTCCACACCAGGCCCGCTGACTGTGAGGAACGTCACCGTACAGCCTCAGCACTGCTTATTTCTTTGAAAGATTTTCCGACCGCAGCTCGGCACGGTAATAAAACAGCTTTGGAAAATGAATGCATGTTAAAAAAAAAAAATAATAATAATAATATTAAAAAGTGCCGCTGCAGTAGAACTTTATATCAAATGACGGCGTAGAGCCGGAGAGAAAGTGCCCCTTTTTGTTGTGTATACACTCTGACGGAGGTATTACTCGGGAGGAAATAGCATCATCAGTCTGGGAGATTCATTTACCGAGTCGCACACGTGATCGTACGTTTTCACGTGCTCCTTTAATAGCGGCGTAGCAAGTCTGGCCACGCTTAGCTTAACTCCGTCTTCTTAATAATCTCTGTTTGTGCAGATTTGCTTTTAAGATTCATCAGTGGAATAGATGCCCTTGACTTGAACAGTAAATCCCTGAATAAAAACGAGGGAAAAAATAAAATACTTTGGAGGGAGAACACCGTGACGCTTTTTATTCCCTTTTGTTGACCCAGACCCAATTTCTCCTCCGGCTCAGGGGCTGAGTTTAGTAAGAGAAAGACCTTGCTCTGCTCTAAAGGATAATATTGCGCATTTATCATTCCGTGACACATGAACTGATAGGAAAACCATAAGCCATTAGAAGTGAGAACGGGAAACTGTAGATCCAGAGAAATTAACCACCCTTACCCGGACACTGTAGAAGGAGAGAGGCCGTGTTAACTGCAAGGTTCCGGCCTGACTGCATGCTTAGTACTTTTTTCTTTCTTTCTTTCTTTCTTTTTTACATATACATCACAGTGAAGCTGTTTTTTTTTTTTTTTCATCAAATAAATGTATAAAATGTATACTCTGTAAAATCCAACATGGCTGACTGACATGCAGAACATGTCTCAAGCATTTGTGTTTTCAACTTTCTACACAACTAGCTTCAAACATGAACTGCATCGTTGCATATTTGTTCTATATTCTATTGGGGTTTAGTTTTTTAGACATCAAACAGACATTACAGAAAAATGACCTTGTTGTAGACCTAAAAAGTTACTGAATGTTACAAACACACTGCAATATTTTGGGGGGAGACGGTGGCTTAGTGGTTAAAACATATGCCTCACACCTTCACGGTTGGGGGTTCGAATCCCAACGCCACCCTGTGTGTGTAGATCTTACGTGTTTTCCCCGTGTTTCGATGTTTTTTGATGGCAATCCAAAGACATGCATTGTAGGATGATTGGCGTTTCCAAATTGTCCATGGTGTGTGATGGGTTGCACCCATTCAGGGTGTCCCCAAGCTTGTGCCCACAGTTCCCTGAGATAGTCTCCAGGATCCCCAAAACGGTTCAAGTCTCAACTTGGTAAAGTTGTTACAGCTAGACGAGATACATGGGGTCTCTTTCGCTGTTTTGTTTTGTTTTTTTTTTTTCTTTTGGACTAAGGTTGTTACACATTAAAATGCCAATTAAAATTAATATCTATCCATTCTTTTGATCTTTTCTACCCGATCAAGTTCTTGTCATTTCTTTTTGGTCCAACTGCAACTCAGCATCAACAACAACAACAACAACAAAAAAAAACTGGCGTCGCAAGTACTGTTTTTAACATTGGATTCGAATTCCTTCACTGAATTCAAAGACTTCACCATGGACCTATCCCATAAAGACACTTATGACTTAACCCTGTATGTCAGTCTCCGCTCGTAACGACACCGGACAAGCACAGCGACCACAGTACAGTTCGATTTCCCTCCGCCTTTCCTCACCGCCAAGCTCTTTCCACGTCCGTGAACGATACCGACAAGGTCAGGGGTCATTTAAAAACAAACAAAAAAAAAATCTTCAAGACCAATTATAGGCTGTGCGAAGACATCACTGTGAAATCTTCACGCCATCATCTCTGTCAGCACGACCGAAGCAGGACACGTCTTAACCTCGAGCCTTGGTTTAAGGTGGCTAGGTGAATGGAACTGACTTGCGGGTGTTTTCGCACCTTGATGCAGATTTATATAAATGGCTGGTGGGGATGTAGAACCCACAAAACCCAACGGCCATTAACCGGTTATATAAGGAGTGCTCTTTGAAGCCGGGAATTTGGTGATAAAACAAGTCCATTCACACGTCTCTGAATAACGGATTTACACCACCGCATCCATTGTGTCTCTTTACAGCAGAGTAGATTGCAAGACAGTCCAGAGTGGCGGTGTAATGTTCTTTACAGCGAGCCCTTTCCGTTTACGCCAGACAAGGGTAGTAATATTTTTTTATGCCAGTTTAGCTTTGACGGTCTCCATATTTGAAAGCTAATACAATTTGCCTAAAAACATGAATGCCCCCTTGCCATTAAGGTCCCCTATCAGTCACTGAATGAAGTAAGTTATTTAGCGATGAAGGAGAATGGCGCAGCTGTTACTTAAGCCGGGGACATGATGGAGTCCAAATGACAGCCTTGATGGGAAAGAAAGCTCAGGACGCAGGATTGGATTAGCGGAAAACAAATGAATTTCCGCCTCAGCTCACTGTTCGCTGTCACAAAGTGGGTTAGACGGAAAATGGAGTCGCGTATCATGACCCAGGGTTATTGACCTCTGACTGGTGCTTACGAGACGGGCGTGAATGGAGAAAGCTGTTATTTGTCAAGGGACGGCGTTGTATTCAATTTGCAAAGAGCTTCAAAGTGACACTGAGATTTATCATCGCGACAGTTGTCAGATGCGAGAGCACTAATGAGATAAGCCTTGATTCGAAACAAAAAAAAAAAAAAAAGGAAGAAAAGCACACACACAAGCAGGAAGTTTGAAGTCGTATCACCTTTATAAATGCACACCGTCTCTCTCTTTCATGCCTCTGTTGTTGTTGAGGGCTGCTGAAAACAATTTTGAGGAGAGGTATTATTTCATTTCATTTTTGGCACGTTGTCATAGCAAAAGTTTGGAGCAAAATGCCAGTTATCCCAGGTAACTGATATATGCTGATATATTCAGGAGGCACAGAATCAAGGCAGAAAAGCTTGAGTAGACTGCATATAAAGGTCACTTTAAGTTTAACATTAAATTTAATATATATATATATATATATATATATATATATATATATATATATATATATATATATTATATATAAATGTGTGGTGGCTGGGGGAAAACCCCTTTACATGGTGAAGTTTTCTCCTGTAATGTATATGGTTCTCACAGAGTGAAATACGTGTCAGACAACTTAAACACCGAGTATAATATATTGAAAGACCCTGAAAGAAATGGAATATTGTGGAGGAGCAGTTGATAATTCAGTTTGGTCCGACTTTAATTGGGGAAAATAAAAGGTTGTGAGGGTGGTGTGTGCAGCAGGGGGCGCTAACCCTGTACTTGGTCTTGGTGTCACGACTGGTGTCATTCTAATAATACATAGAGAAATAATCCTTTAGTCCAATACAGTTCCAGGATGTATCACTACAAAATGTGGCAAAGTTCAAGGGGGTGAATACTTATGCAAGGCAGCGTATACAGAACATAATAGTGAAAGCTGCTGTTCCGTTCTTCAAATAGGGCTCTAGAGAGTTATGCGTCACACGCATACAAAATGCATGTGCATTCAGACATTCAGTCAGTATTACTTAGGAAGCACGGCTAAGAACATCATAAAACAAGCATCAAGGTACAGTTCTGAAATGAAGTCAAGACCCAATGTCAAGACCTAATGTAAGCTTCATACATAGCTCGGCACTTAGTGAAATGAAGTCAATACCTAATGTAAGCTTCATACATAGCTCGGCACTTATTTTTTTAGCAATCTGTAGTGACCCTCTAAAGAGAAAGTGAATGAAGGGTGTTTGACCTTTTCAGTTCTCCACTTGGCTGCTTGAGTCAACGTATGGAGTGCTTGAATGTGCTTTTGTAGAGAGCGCGGTCCTTGAGCAGTCTGCCACCCACGCTATAAAAAAAAAAAATCTCCAACTGTTAAATGTTAACCAGACGCTGGTTAAGAGGTATTGTTTCTTATTTCAGTTTGAATGAAAAAAAAAATCTACACAAGGCTAATTCTCTGAAGACTGACCTGCTAGACCGTAAAACACGGACCGCTACGTCTTAACCGACTTGCATAGAAGTATCCTTGAATTGCCAGAGTCACTAGCCTGGTTTGGAATCAAAAGATAAATGAAACGCATCTCTCGAGCAGAAGAAGACACTTTCGCCTCAGCACTTCTCAAGTAGGCTGTCAAATTTCCCCGAGTAGGCTCTTCCTTCTTTCAGCAAGCCAGAGGTGCGCGAGTGTCTCGCTCTCTTAAACCACGTGACCCGAGATTGGAAAAGGCTCCGTTGAGGAAGGTCTCGCATTGATC
This sequence comes from Ictalurus punctatus, assembly GCF_001660625.3. Taxonomy (NCBI): domain Eukaryota; kingdom Metazoa; phylum Chordata; class Actinopteri; order Siluriformes; family Ictaluridae; genus Ictalurus; species Ictalurus punctatus. The sequence continues at coordinate 4,496,724 of NC_030443.2, forward strand.
TCTTAAATAAATAAATAAATAAATAAAACATCTTGATAGCCCCCCACATCATGGCTCTGAAACTCTATTCACTTTGGCGACAGGAATTAGTGGCATGTCTCTGGGTCTGCAGATCCGACTGCATTTCTGAACTTTCACCGTATGATGTAAGAGCCAACGCGATGTCTCGGCTTCATTTAATTATATCTAGACTGGACCGGGCCAGTCCAGAACCAAAAGCATCATGATGTTTCTGAGCATCTACTGTGAGGGAGAGGCTTTTCAGATGGACTCTTGGCCCAACATAGTCGCTCTCATATTATTCTGCCTCTGCACAGTGCAGCATATTTTGATCGGTGGTGCAGCATTTAATACCTTTGCTATCGGATGACCGTCCGACAAGCCACAAAAACCTGCTTGCGATGTAAACCCGCCCGTGCTAAATAAGCATGACTTCTCGAAATGTCTTCAGCTTCGTCTCTGTGCGTTTAGCCCGACGCATGTTAGAGATGAGAGGGGACGTATCTGTGTTACCGAGGGAACGTTACCGTGCAGACAAGAAAATCTGACAATTTATATGCTGTCAGTCGCTCTTAAAGTGCCACAGGTCTTGCCAGCCTGCAGTGTAGGAGTCAGGTGTACAGCTCCCGGCATCCCCCTGAGAGCACAACCCTGAGAAGGATTCAGAAGATGGGGAAATCTCCAAGTAAAATTGCCTTCACTAGAGAAGTGGCAGATGATACTAATATCACACTTCACTTGGCAGTGCTTAAGTAGTGTCTGCATTGGAACCGAGAGAGAAAGGAGCAGACACAGTGAAATAGAATTTCATCTCTGTATAGCAGAGGCGATGCAGCAGGGCTTAGTGTTCACACACTAATTTAATTATGCCATGGACTTTGCAGGCCAATTATCCTCTCTCTCGAGGCCCTTAGAGGGTAGACTACGCAGCTGCTTCTCATGCAGAAGGACCTGCATATAGCTTGAAAGTCGCTGTCCAGATGGAGGCCTGTTGGATTTGTCACCAGTCGTCAGAGTGTTCCGTTTATATTGACGGGATACATTCGCGGAAAAAGAACAAGGACTTGCGAGCTCCTTGGTGGCTGGTTATGACAATGTCAACCGTCAGTGCAGAGTAATTAATCCAGTGTGCAGTTAGGGTAGTAATTAAATGACTCTCAGGGACAATGACCTTCCCTGTTCCAATCAACAAAAAAGCATGCGCTCCCACGAATGCGGCATTGTATTAACACATCCAGAGACATGTCGTTTGTTTACAGCTCGTCATTTAATAAGTAAAGGTCCTGGTCCATGCTCACTTACTTGTACTCCTATTCAGATCCCCACTTTCAATACCACGTGGTAAGTGTGACGTGAAATGACAGCGATTTGGACTTATTTCACAATTAATGACCACTCTTGCTAATAAGCGCGATTTCTCAAATCGTATTCGGCTTAATCTCTGCACGTGGAACTTGACGCATGGTAGAGATGAGGGAACGTCTCCATGTTACAGAGGGAATGCAGACGATAAACAAGAAATGTTAGTAGATCGTTGCGCAGAGCAGGCGGTACTCTGACTAGGCCTGGTCAGGAAACAGAAATATTTGTTTTTTTGTCTTGCCGTATTCTTCTATTGCACTGCGCAGGGGTTTGCCATGGGGCAGAGAACAAGATTCCCTCGAGGATACGAGGGTGAGGTTGATACTCTCTAATAACGTCTTCAGAAACAAAGTCTACTGCAAGGTCATCCTTTATTCCGCCAAGTATGACCAATGCAAATCTCTTCAGTAATTCAGTAACCTCTCTTAACCCTCCATGCACCAATTATAAACGAACTATCACTTGATCCTCTGCACCCCAGAGCTTATAAGGTTTCAAAAAAATCTCTGGCCAACCAGCAGCTTCCTGGTCCAGGCGATATGCAGTAGTCAGCTTGACTGAAATTAGACACTCTTATGGGACTAGAGAATGGAGATTTCCAAGGATTTGGTCAAGGCTGCTGAATTAAACATGAAGCCAGAACTTTGTCCTCAAAATTTTCCATTCGCTTGCCCAAGAAAATGAATTTGATCTCTTTTTATTTCACTGGGTTTTATTTTTATTCAGTGCATCTTGGCAATAAAAGTCATGAGATGTTAGTAGAATGTACTCGTCAGTAATTCTTATAGCATCTGTAATAGAAGCTCAGTTTCAGGACACTTACTGGTGAGGCAGCCGGCAGTCAGTCCACCCACCTGACACAGAAGATCACGAGGACCCATTAGAGAGGGCTGAAGTCTTTCTCCCCATTAGCCTCCCTGGAATTCTTGCCACTACTGGATTGAAATTGTGAATCGCCTCGAGGGTGCCATGGCTTCCTACAGATCGCAGTCTCATCCTTCCCTCTAATCTAACATCGTGGTTCATTAACAGCTGTTCTTCCAGCTTGAGGAAGAAGACGCTTTTTTTTTTTTCTTCTTAGTATTTTCAGAGCTGGTTAGCAGTGGCCTATAAGCTTGCTAAGGTTCAAACATATGAAAGCTTTGTGATCATAAAAGAGACTTTGATTCTGTCAAAGGAAGACAGAGAAGAAAGTAAACGTGGGGAGGATATCTAGCAAACTAGATAAACCTCTTAGAGAAAAACTCTTAACCTTGAAGTGAAGAGAGTAAATGGGTTTACGGGTATCTCTATTTTCATTTGCTGGACTGTGTGTGTGTGTGTGTGGTGGGGGCGGGGGTGGGGGGGGGGTTGTTGGAGGAGGATAGTATACGCTGCACCTTGCCTTGGAATAGAAAGCTGAGATCAGCGGTTACTGAAAAGAGAGAAATGAAAGAAGACTTCTGGTGCTTTGTTGAGTCTGCGAGTTCCACAGATGTGCGTTTGTACACCTTTCCAGCGCAATGAGTAGCTTTTACAAAGCATGAAAATACTGGTAGAAACAACATACTGTAAACTGTAAAAGAATCAATCAAGCTCGATTGCAGGCGTGAACTCAGATCGAGTGCAACAGCTTTCCCAACGCAAAAGAGACAAATCAAAACTACGCTCCAGTGTGATTTGACAATAGCCTTTTGAAGGCACATGGATGATGTCAGGGATATAAACTAACTGTGAACAGACTAGTCTTATAGTAAAGGAAAGAATAAGGAGAAAAACGTCGACAAGACACACACCGACAGGTCTCTTTGTGTTCGGAAAACCAGCGTAGATGATGCTCAGGGGTGGGATGGAGGTTTGGATGGGTTCTGTTCCCCTGCTTCTTCCTCTGCTGGTAGGCCACTAGGGACGGAGGACTGGTGTATGTTGAGAGTACCATGTCATTCGGCAGGTGCTGTGGCCTGACATCACGCCCCACTATTGTTCTCCCCTGCTAATCCCCCTTTTGAGAGCGATTAGCAATACTCTGGTAACTCCGCTCAGGGGAACTGCACAAGAGAAGCATGGGCAGGCAAAGGACAATGGCCTGCCGCAAGCCACACTGTTTAATTTCATTATGCCACACATGCTGGACGGACGGAAAGGGGCCCAAGCAGCTGGGTTTCACGCTCTAATGTGCCTCCAACAAATAATCTGATTAGAGAGGTCTTCTGTCTGACTCGAACACTGCATATTGTGCAGTCCTGGGTTTGATAGTTCATACATATTTTCGTGACTAGGGGGAAATGAAGTCTAACCCTTCAGCTCGAATCAGCCAGCGGGATCAGGTGAAACGATTAATTACATCGCTTCCAGTTTGGATCCTGTTTTTCAAATGAGTTGCCTTTAGTTTATATTTTAAAAAAGGTATGCTGAATACTAATGTATTAAATGTCATACACAGGATATGCCAAAGCACAACGTTAGCAGTCTCTTGGCTCTCGGATGAGCTTTTTGTACGCCTGCCGCTATAAAATATTACGGAATATGTCACAGCTGGCGATGTTTAAACACGGAGGTTTCCCAGCGTCCCGATATTTGCGTCTAACAGTAAATAACATTTCCTTGAATATTGCCTTCCGTGATTATTGAAAAGTAACTCAAATAATCACTCATTCATGTGTTTATGCCGTCTGCCATGCGCTGATAAAATGCTCATTGTTTTCTGTTTATCTGGTGCTTTGTGGATTATGCCATTTCAGTTGGGAGCAATTTGGACATTTTGCTTGTATGTGACAATGACTGATGACAGCGATGTGTCTTTATTGAATACTTCACACAGTAGATACATTTGACCCCATGAGCACAGTCTGTATTTTTCATTTATTTCAGTCGACATGGTGAGAGTGGACTGAGACGTACGTAACTTATTTTGATGCATCTCACTCAAGATTATTACTGGTATCAACTAGACTGTTCTTTTTTTTTTTTTTTTTTTTTTTTGGGGGGGGGGGGGGGGGTAAATTCTGGTCACACAGTTATTATATTTGTTTGTACCTGCCTGCCTGCAATACTTTCAAACGAATTTAGCTGGTTCTGTTTCCCCAAATGTCTACAAATTAGTCTAATTTAATCCACCGCCACCTTGACCAGGCGGTTACTAAGGATGACTGAATGAACGTTGGAAATGCATGCCAAAATAGCTGTTGTGCCAAAATAGCTTTTGCAATAAGAGAAGAGCGACGACAGAAACAAAAGCTGCACGTCGACGGAACTTGGACGTAACGCGGCTGTAAAATTTGGGACGTGACCTTCGAATGTAAAAATCGCGTTCCAACAATAAACTCCAGCTGACGGATAGAAACAGCAGTCCTATCGTAGTGTCTGTGGTTTGTTTGGTGAAAGTGAACATTGCTAAACCGTTCATGTCTGTCCTTTCATTTAAGCGAGTAGTCACGGGTGTGCAGCGCGTAAAAATTTGTGTACAGTAAGAATGCAGTTGAATTCGTTAAAGAAACAGGAAACTGCCTGATTTTGAACGGGTTCGAACGAACACGGATTTCGTTTTGCTTCACAAGTGACAGCTCATTCACTCCCAGCTGCAGGTAAAAACCTCCTTTCTCACGTGGCTTTTCTCTTCCTTGTCTCGATGCAGACGTCTAGTCTCAACCAGATGCCTTGTGAATCTTTCTGGCAGGCTGTTTTGTAAAAAAATAAATAAATAAATAAAATAGAATTAAATAACCATTCACCCCCTATTCATATGTGTATTTGTTTACAGCATGTCATCTGTTCATTTGAAATAATGTATTTGTATTCAGGTTACATCATTGGTCAGGATGTCAGCTGGCACTTAGTATGATTATGGAGCCATGATTTGATTTCTTGTCAGAATTGGCAGGTGTCACTGCAGGTTTATTAAGCCATGAATGACGGCTGGTCACAGTCTTCACTCGCCTCATTGCGCAATTAGTGCTCCTAATGGCCTGCCAATTAATGGAGTCGTCAGAAAGAGCGAGCATTGACATGCTACTGCAATGCTAATAATATTCCTTCCGTTTTAAGGTTCCAAGACGGAAACGTATATTAGTCGTCGGGCCAAATTTTGTTTGCGGCCTCAAAAAGGAAGTAGTAGAGAATGTGGGCTCTAAATGTTGCCCAGTGCACCATGGGTAACTAATAATAAGGCTTTCTCTTCCCCGTGGTCTATTTTGGTGTGTTGAAATCTAAATGTAAAATACTTTGAAATGGAATGTCCTGTAGGGTTTGATTTTCAGGAAGTATATGAATATGAATGACATGGGCATTGTTTGTTTGAAGATGAGCTGTTTTCAATGCTGTGGATGTGGATTCATATGCGCTGGAGTTGTTTCGGGTTTTTTTTCCTTTTTCCTTCTTCTTCTGCTTCTTTTATTTATATATATACACACACACACATATATTTATACATGTACACCCGTATATATTTGTGTGTATATAGCAATAGCCAGGGCAGAGGGATTGAGAGACAGTGAAGGAAGAAAAGATGAGAACGGTAGAGAAAGCAAAAGGAAGAACGTTTTTAAAAATGATTAGAGAGAAGGTAAGAAAGGGAACCTAGAAGGTAAGAATGAAAGAAAGGTGTGAACGTTTTAAACAAAGAAGGATAATAAATAATATAAGGAAGAATGAGAGAAAGACAGAGCAACTGAAATAAAAGTTAGAATAGAAGAATAAATGAAGGAGTTTGGAACAATGAACTGAACTGTAACAATGAAGTGAATTTGAACGAAGGAGTGGGAAAGGAAGACAAAAAAAAAAGAAAGACCAAGAAGGAATGAAAATGGAAAGCAGTTTAGAAGAAGGAGAGAAGGAAGGAAGAGAGGTTTAAAAAAATTCCATTGGAAGAAAGAAATAGCATAAGGAAGGAGGTCGGAAAGAAAGTAAATAAAGGTAAAGAAGGCAAGGAAAAGAAGAGGAGATGAGAAAGAAAGACAGGGGGGAAAAGATGTGAAGGAAAGAAATAAATAAAGTTCAAAAGAAAGAAAAAAGAATAAGAAAAAGGTAAAAAAAAAACGAAATAAATGAAAGTAAGAAGATAAAGGAGGAAGAAAATAGGGAAATCAGATTAAGAATAAAGGTAAGAGTGGAGATAAACTGGGAGAGACAAAAGCACAACAAAGGAAATGACAAAATATGAAAAATGAAGGCAAGGAAAGTAATAAAGTTAAGGAAAAAACAAGAGGTTGAGAAGGTAAGAAGGAAAGAAAGAAAATGGGTGATGGATGGACTGGATTAATGGATGAATAGATTATGGGTGGACTATGGATGGATGAAATATGGATGGACTGCAGCTGGATGGATGAATAGATTATGGATGATTATGGGTGGATTATGGATGGATGAATAGATTGTGGATGACTATGGGTGGATTATGGATGGATGAATAGATTGTGGATGGACTACAGCTGGATGGATGAATAGATTGTGGATGACTGGATGGATTATGGATGGATGGACTGCAGCTGGATGGATGAATAGATTGTGGATGACTGGATGGATTATGGATGGATGGACTGCAGCTGGATGGATGAATAGATTGTGGATGACTGGATGGATTATGGATGGATGGACTGCAGCTGGATGGATGAATAGATTGTGGATGACTGGATGGATTATGGATGGATGGACTACAGCTGGATGGATGAATAGATTGTGGATGACTGGATGGATTATGGATGGATGGACTACAGCTGGATGGATGAATAGATTGTGGATGACTATGGGTGGATTATGGATGGATGAATAGATTATGGATGACTGGATGGATTATGGATGGATGGACTACAGCTGGATGGATGAATAGATTGTGGATGGACTACAGCTGGATGGATGAATAGATTGTGGACGACTGTGGGTGGATTATGGGTGGATGATGGACGGAGTATGGATACAGTGGAAAGAAGAGTGAGAGCATTTAGTTTGTAATATGAACAAAAGAGCAGAGAAAAAAGCTTGGAAGAACAGAGCAAAAAGTTGAAAGGAAGAGAGAATTTGAGTGAGTGTGAGGATGGAGCACTGCATCTCCAGCAGAAGCTCCTTCACCCAGGCAGCCAGATGGAGGTCTCCAATCGGGGCTTGATCTGTCCTTCGTTACTTAATGAAGCGCTGCCTCCCAGCAGGTTCTTCTTGCCTCCTGGAGGAGAATTCAGAGTCCTGCTTTACAATAACCAGACACAGCGTCCTCCTGCTCCAGCAGGTGAGCATGGCATGCTGGGTAACTCAAATTCCACTGCCCATGTCTGTTGATGAAAAAGCACATTTGCTCCTGAGCCATTATAGTGTGTGTGATCATGTGTGACTGGGCAGTCCACTGTGAAACACTGACCTCTTCTAGAGTTTCATACACCATATACAGAATTTTATCTTTATATACTCGAGTAGCTTTCAGTAAAATTTCATATGGGCTTGACCTGAAAGAAAGAAAGAATGAATGAAAGAAGGTAAGATAAGAAGCAGAGGGCATAATAATGAAAGAAGGGTGAGGAGAATTTAAAAGAAGGAACGATTATTATAAGGACGACCGTGGGACAATGAAATTAAAGACTAAAGAAGGATAAACAAAAAGGAAAGAAAAAACAATGAAGGAAGGAAGTTAAGAAGGAATGAAAGATGAAGTCATTAAAAGTTAAGAAAGACTAGAAATACACAACGGGAGACAGGAAGTAAAGGTTTGAAAGAGGCAAGGAAACGCGAAAGAAAGAGAGTAAGAACGAAAGAAGAAACTAAAGAAGGAAAAACTAAATAAAGGAAAGGGAAAAAATAGGAAGGAAGGAATACATAAGCGAATGAATAAGCAAGAAAGTAACAAAGAGAAATAAATGTGTGAGAAAGAAGGAAATAAGGACAAAAAGAGAGAGAAAGAAAGATGAAGTAATTCTAAAGGCAAGGTGGATCAGAAGATAGATAGAAAGAAGACAAAAGTAAGAAAGGATGATATACTGTAACAAATGCGAGAAGGAGGATCAGAAGATGCAGGTGTGAGAAAAAAGGAATATTAAAAGAAGACAAAGAACATTGGAAAGAAAGAAAAGCGGAAAGAGAGCTACAGAAGCGTAAGAAAGACTTAAGAATTAAGATAAATGTTGAAGTAGAAAAGAACGAAAGATGAGAAAGAAGGTGAGAAGAAAGAAAGCTGTGCTACGTCGTATGTCGAACAATATTTTTATATCTTCATAAATGAGTACCTTTCAAGCATTTGATTTTCCCCAACTATTTTTTCCTTGCCCGGTCTGTTGGATTTCTGTTTTGTCCTTTGTATGACCCTCTTTTTCTTTATGACCTGATGGATCTCAGGTAGCAGTTCAGAGACTAATGGGTACTTCAATTAAATATCACAAAAACAACCTTTAAAAGAAGGCATTATTTATGGTCTTCTTTAGCTTGGAGATGGACGCCTGATTTCCAGATTTCCTTGTTTCAACGGGAATGGTTCGCTGCGACTGCACGGCTCATGTCAGGGGCCATGGATTATCTTGATTCCTCATCTCCCAGCAGGAGCCTTCACAAAGACTCCATTACCCAGCTGCCACCCTGAGGAGGCTCGCAGGAGGCATCGGGCTGAGCGGCAGGTTCTGCACAGATCAGCCCTGCTGATAACATGACCTTCATGGCTTTTGGGAGAGATTAGCTATGTATCAGCTATGTATCTTCCACCTTATTACTTGTCCTGACAGTGAGGAGCGCAGAGGATGAGTGTAGTGGGAGGACATAGACGTCTACCACACTTGCAGCTGAAATCAAAATGGATGGTTCAGAGCTTTGTGTCCCTTAGTGTTATGGACACCAATAAGATGCCATGCGTTATCCGTTTTGAAGAATGATCTCGTACTAGTCTCGTGTTCCGTTAAATTTTGGAGTAGGTCTTGCTCTAAAGCATCAAACATGGTTTGTTGATGCGTTTGTGGGGTTTTTTTTTGTGGTTTTCTAGCCGTCTCTTGACTGAGGGGGGAAAAAGACGGTTATTCGTTGTAATGAGGATGGAATTTGTTACGTTGCAGGCACTTTTCAGAGCTGTGTTTTACTAACTCGAGGCTGTTCAATGAATGCCATAACGTCTCGCTGTGTCAGAATGAGCAAGAACACAATTCTGTCTTTATACATGGTCAAGGTTTCTCCAGCTTATAAGAATAAAGTCACATAATTGGATCTACTTCTCAGAGAGGTCACATGGTCGAACGCGACTCAAACTCGCACCGAAAACATACAGAATCTCATCGCATAGGATACTGTTTTCATTAAAGCGGACAGGCGTGGGTGAAGGTGGCAGGGAGAAATCCTCCACACTCAAACAAAGGCTCTTGTTATCTGAACTTCTGTCCATGTGTTTAGCCAGTTCAGTAAGCTTTGATCTTGTTGGGGTGTAGCATATCTCCAACTCTACTGGCTGGGGCAAGAACGAATATCTTCATCTGAGGATACCATCATCTGTCCAGAGCAAGGCACCCAGATAATTTTCCTCTTTGACTCCCGATGGCTGTGGCATCGCAATCACCCGACTATAGGGCACTATCTGTCCATTCAGACCTACTCTGTCCTACATGTTCTATAATCAGGTCGTTCACAATGGTTTATTTTTTTTTATTATTATTTAATTTCTGAAAACAAATAACCAGTCATAGTACAAACCAGTATTTTGGTCGTGATGTCATCGAAGTACCTTCATAGCTGTTCAAGCACTACTTTTTAGTTCCTGTGGAGACAAGGTTCCTCTGGATTCCAGGAGTAATATGACTTAAAAAAAAAAAAAAAAAGGTGCCATGCGAACACTTTGCCCACCGCTTTGTGCGAATGGCGAACTCAGTGCTTGAACACGCTACGTGACCAAGCCTGTGATTGGTCATAGAGTACATATGAGCCAGGTTTTAAGCTGATTCATTTCCAAATGGACGCCTTTGAGAAGCAGCGATGTTCCTTTGTTGTTGGACGTGTTGGTGGAATAGATATTAATGGATGTCCTAAATTAGTTTAGCTTCTAGGTTTGTATGACCGTCCCATCGATCAGACGTGGAACGTAGCTGGGAAGCAACACGAAACCGTGCGTTGGAAGTGGTCAATGATAAAAGGTAAATTATTTAAGCCTCTTTTTTTTTTTTTTTTTTTTTTTTTTTTTTCCAGCCCATACATAAAGAAGTCAACGGCCTTAGAACAGATTAAAAAGGCTGAGGGCAGGCCAAAAAAAAAAATTCTGCCCGTAAAGTAAAGAATATATTGGATTCATAAGAATGGCTACCAGTCATTTATTTGCTTATTTTATTTATGTATTTATTTTTAGGTTTCATGGGTACTGATTATGTCCAGATGGCTCCACTTCAGTGATCTCAGATATGCCTCAGCAGACAAAATTTTTTGATTTCTACACGTTCGAACCAGATTGCACAGACGAACCGAGTGTGAAGAGAGTGAGCTGAGGCGAGATGAGCCTAAATTCATACCTTATTAGACTTAAACAAACAGAAGGCAAATACAAATAAGCAGGTCTGCTGGCGTAATTGAACCGAACTAAGTAAATATAGTACATGATTCACTGTACGCCAGACGTGGATGCGTCGACAGTCATCTGCGATTTTTCCAATCGCGCAAAGTCAACAGAGGTGAACAGCAAAAGGCTGAGCGCAACAACAGTTACTCGATACCGAGAACAACTTTCTACAAGTGTCTGTTTTCGAGGATGACTTTGTGCGATGTACGATTTTACCAGCGATGGGAATCATGCCAGACAGCACATGCCATTCTTTTTCTGATTACTTCGGTCATAGTTGGAGGAGATAGAGTGGGTGTTCCTGTTAATTTCATCAGTGAAGCTTGACCCACTCAATTCCTTGCATACTCAATAAAAAAATCAGTTCCAGAACTAAAATGACCAAAAATAAGACAATTAGGTAACACTGTGTGTGTGTGTGTGTGTGTGTGTGTGTGTGGGTGTGAGAGAGAGACCTTTTTTCCCTTCATGTACCACATCTATTCATACACCCACCTCAGAATAGAAGTCGTCACAGGAGGCAGCATGACTACCAAATTTAGTAATGAGGGCTAATTTCTGGAAAATCGACATAATTAAAATGAACTCTGTTCATTGGGTCCAAGCTATAATGGATGTTTAATGGGACACTCTGGCTAAAACAAGAGGAGCCCGTAGAGCAGGATTTCCAGCACATTGCTTAGCTACCATGCATCAGTTTGGAAGTAGATTTGGTATGGACGTCAATTTTTAAGGACTAGAAGCCCTTTTCTGGTTGGATATTTGTTGCTAGTTTGTTCCAAGCTTTTTGCTAGCTGCCTCAGTATTTCATGTGGAAAGGAGGAAACCGAATGGCTGCCTGGAAATAGCCTGTAGGCTATAATTTGGCTGACTTTATTCCGATCTGCATGACAATGGACGGCATGAATTGCTTCAGTGACAGATAATGTTCGGATCTGATTATACCGAAGACCGGAGTGCGAAAAGAGCAAGGAAAAGCAAAAGGAGAATAGATTCTAATGTTGGGGAAACATGGGGAAATTTGATTATTTAAAAAATAAATAAATAAATAAATAATTTTCTTACACATTAAAATAATAGACTGACCACTGAAAATGCACCTTTTTTAAATTTGCTCTCCAAATGGAATAAATCTGAAAATCTGCGTGTTCCGATTTTCAAAACGAATAAAAATGCCAGAAATGACCTAAAGGTCATGGGTCAGACTCAGACGTGCACAGACACGTGCACGCCCAGCGTGCCTTTTTCTCTCTTTGTCACGTTCCGTTGTGGAGGGGGAACTTTAATAGCGTTTTCAAAATTTCCTGTGATAGTGAGGACCAAACAGAAAGCCAATAAGAAGAAGAAGAAGAAGGAGAAACGATCCACGTATCTGGATACATTTCTCTTGAGATTGACAGGGCAAGGCACCGAGTTCCATTTTTTTTGTGAAACTTGAAATAGAAAGAAAAAAAAAAACATGTCCAACAACATTATCTGCTGCTTTCACACATGGTTCTCCACACCCTGGTTTTGTTGAAGCAAACCACTGACTACTGACAGTTTGATGATTTTTTTCCTGATCAAAGACATTTTATTTAAAGCTGCAGCTGAGGAAACACTCAACTGTGCTGGACTGTGACATCACCGCTTTGTTAAGTGCATACACCCTATTACTTCACCCCAATTCTCTCTATGCATATTACTGATTTAGTGAAGTCCTTGATTTAACTACCTCATGTGAGGTCATTAGTGTATATAGCACATATCATCTGAGTATCTAGCATGTATGATGTCTGTGGTGTAACACAGCGTGTGATGTTCGTGGTATATCTAAGACATATGAGTTCCTTGGTGTAATTGCGAACTGCATGGTGTCGTTGGCGTGTCTAGGATGCTTGAAGTCATTGCTGTTACTATTGTGTATGAGGTCATTGGTGTCACTAGCCGGTATGAGGTCCTTGGTGTGACTACCACATCTGATGTCTTTAGTGTATCTAGGGCGTATGAGAACATTGGTGTCTTTAGCACAAATGAGATCCTTGGTGTGAATATGCATGATGTCCTTGGTGTATCTAGGACATATGAGGACTTTGGTGCAACTAGAATGTATGAGGTCATTGGTATAGCTACCATATAAGAAATCATTGTTGGTGGATCTAGCATGTATGACACCCGTGGTGTAACTAACGTGATGAATTTGGTGTATCGAGGTACGAGTCCGTTGGTGTCACTAGCAGGTATGAGGTCGTTGGTGTTACTTGCACATATTTGGTAATTGGTGTTACTAGAATGTATGAGGTCCTTGGCGTGACTACCACATAGAATGTCCTTGGTGTATCTAGGGCGTAGGAGGCCATTGGTGTTACTGCCACCTATGAGGTCACATACTAGAACAAGGCAATTGGTGTCACTAGCACACATGACATCCCTGTTGTAACTACACCATATGATATCCTTGGTATATCTAGAACGTATGAGGACTTGGGACCAACTAGCATGTATGAGGTCATTGGTGTACCTCCCACATACATGGTCACTGGTATAGCTACCATATAAGAGATCGTTTGATGTAATTACCACATGTAAGGCCCTTGGTGTAAATAGCACATAAGAGATCACTGATGTAACTACCGTGTATGAGCTCATAGGTGTAACTAAGGCACACGTCTTTTACTTTCTAGCACTTACGATGTCTGGCATTCATGTCCTTTGTGTGACCAGGCATCCTGGCCTTGCTCCCAATCAGCTTGTCTGCCATATAATGTCGTCTTTCCCTGACAAACAGCAGCTGCGACAGGCCGGTGGCAAGGCTGTCAAAGCCGGTGAATGATGACAGGCAACAGCACTGACACCTTTCACCTACAGCCACTGAGACGGAGCAGAAGGACGAAGGCCTGGCATGTCCCGCAGAACATCCAAACACTTGAATGTGGCAGATGATTGTAATCTCAGAAAAGCGGACCAGCTACCATGGCTTATGTGCCTATAATACAAGCGCTAGAGATATTTTCGATTTCTTAAGCGAGCCATGTCACGATGATTCATCACGCCGGATAACGTCACTTCTGCTAATGAGTCTCTAGACGACACAGCAGTCTGTGTCCCGGTTATCGAGTGACGTTTGCTTTTTGTTCCCTAAACCGAAAGAATCAAGTAGCGTTGGAGTATAGTGACTTGTTATTGAGCGATGGTAAACAACGTTATGTGCTGTGGCGCGTACTGCGAGTGTGAATTGAGCACATTTCGTGGCACGGTGAGTGTTCCGAGTTTTGGCCGTCCTGGGGGAAAAATACCCACCCGCTACACAAGCTTATGTAACGTCCATCATTTGGCAACGTTTTACGGTTTCCTCAGCTCCGGGATGATGCCATGCACTCTCATTACTACCCGTTGATGTGTCCATGTCAGGTATTCGGAGACATTTCTGCACTTACATACAGGATTATAGTTTTAAGGTTGTAAGCCTGAGCAATGTATTCTAAACAATTATGTCACAGGGGAAGATATTATAACAGAATATAGTTTAAAAAAAAAAAAAAAAAAAAAGTAATCTGACAGTGTTTGTTTGTTTAATAGAGCTGAATGTTTTAGTGTCTAAAGAGAAATCCAATCACAATTGGGGCGCCAGGCCATGTTTACGTCATGCCACGGCTTCAATAATCCAGCGACTGATTGTCAAAGTACATCACTGATTTGCTCATACGCATGAAAAGAGTCAAGGTCCCGAATCAGCCTCCCGAATCAAGGTCAGCTGTTGAACGATAGCCGTGTTTGTGACTCGTCCGAGCAGTTTCAGCTGTTTTTCCTTACCAAGTCCATTCATTTAACATTAAAAGGCTTTGAATGGGAATCACATTATGGCCGACTTTTGTGTCTCTATAGGAAAATCCGTCCGATGAGAAGTTCTGTTCACAGATTCGCTTATTAGGTTGGAAGGGAAAAAAAAAAACACACTTTTTTTTTTACCTTTTTTTTTTACCTTTTTTTTTTTTAGTCAAGCTTAGTCGAAATCCCTCACACCAGGCTGGGCTGCGACGTTGATTAAAGTGACTGTAAATCAAAGGGGAAAATATCAAGCAGAGTACTTCATTTTCTTTCTTATTCTCCTCTCTCATGTCCTATCTTCCACTATTCCAAGCAAAAGCAGATTATAGCGAAAAATAGGTCAAGTCAAGAGAAATTACTCTCTCTCTCGCTCTCGCTCTCTCTCTTTCTCTCTCCCTCTTTCTCTCATCTGCTGAGGTTCATGTAATTTAGTCGTTTAATCCAGTTTTACTGAGCTTTCTGTTATTGGACAAAATGCATATTTTTTGACATTATTTTTGAGAAAAGCTAAAGAGGGAGAACTGAAATAATGGCTAGGCTTCATTTATAATAGGCCATTGTATTTGTAGCTAGGCTCATGTTTATTGAAAGGGGGGGGGGGTGCATATTCCATCCCGATAGCACTCATTAAGATCATATTAGGTTATGGTTTATGAACATATAAAGAGATTTGTCTGAGAACACATATAGCCGTACGAGTGCCTGTGTGTAGGTCTGTAGTTTCTCTTCACTGGCTTTGAGGGAATTATCACAGCTGATTAATTAGCCAGGCCCTGTGTGTGCCGTGTGTGTGTGCTGTGTGTGTGTGTTGTGTGTGTGTGTGTGTGTGTGTGTTGGCCCTGACTCAGCGAAAGGCATGAGGAGTGAAATCCGGCAGCTGTCAGTTGTTTTAATGAGGAAAGAGACCATATTAAAGATCAGCTGTATTGCTTAGCTACAGCACTTTTCATTAGTGCCACCCAATAACAAGGGCCGCAGGGTGTGTGTGTGTGTGTGTGCATTACAAGACCATCCAATTTTTCAAATATTAAGCCTGTTCATGATACAAATAAGCAAGTTTTGGCTCCCGAGTGGCACAAAGGAGAAGTTGTTGCCGTATTGTCGGGAGATCATACGTTTGAATCCCAGCGATGGCGTGGCGAGCCGTGGCCGGGAGTCTACTGGTGAAAGCAGAATTATCCGTACTCTCAGGGTGGGAGAGGTGGCATGTTGTCTCTCATCTCTAAACTCATGTATGTGAAAGGGGGCAGATAGCGTGCGGTTGGAAAGTTGCACAAAAGTGTGACTTTCCATGTCTTTGGTAGATTTTGTTTGATAGGGAAGAATGGGAGGGAGACGGGGGGACCCTTTTATAAACATTGAAGTATAAAAATATCTTTTAAAACTGCGAAATAAAATGTTCCAACACATTCTGACCGATCCAGCACTTGTAGCTCCCTAACCCACCCTTGGGAAGAGTTTCACTACAATAGCGCTATACCACTTTAACTGAAAGCCTGCTTTTAAGGCACTGGTAGAGCACTCGGGTACAGCTCACAGACTGGAGTCCCGCTCAGTCAACTCCTGTTACAATGATTCCCAACGGCCATCTCGGGTTTTTTTTTTGTTTGTTTTTTTTATATAATAACCTGAAAGAAAGACACTGGAGAGCAATTGTGTCACAAGAGAAGACATTATAATGGATATTATTTAAAAAATCCAATCGAGCTGAATATTTTAGCGTCTGTACAGAAATCCAATCAGAGTTGCGGCACCAGATCATATTTAGGTCTGCAACGATTTATCACACATCCATGACCCAAAAAACAGCTGCTTAATTGTATCTTCTTTATGTTTCTTGTTACTATTACTATTTAATGAGTTGAAAATTCATTCATTCATTAGCTAGCTCACTGGGCAAGTAAAATCTCCAGAGTGTTGCCCAGTCGAATGTTTTAATCGATAGTTAGCATAACCTAATAACATATGGTGAGTAAATTAGCTAATTGAGGACATTGATGTCCAGACTGAGGGTCATATATAATATAATCAACTTTTAACAACGTTTCTAATGTTGCACTTTGTGTTCGTGCCCTCGAGAACAGGTCAGATTTGGTGGAATAATATATTCCACGTACCTGATTCACAAAAGACTGCCAGTCATCCATTCCTGCTAATTAAATCGCCTAATACCCGGTCCATTCATTTGAAGTATAGCTACGTACCAAATGAATACATTTGTTTTTCTTAAGTAAATAAGAAGGAGGGTTTTTTTTTTTTTTTTTTGGTTTTTCTTCGTTTTCTGATTGTTGAACATACTTGTCTGCTGGGCAACTACAAAAAACAAACAAACAACAAAACAACTAATAACCCAGAACTCAAAGTTGCTTATTCCACATTTCCAGCATAGTGAATTATCTGCGCTTGTATACACAGTGTATCTGTACAACGAAAGTTTAAAGGTCCAGCTTCAAGCTAGTAATGAATTGTCTATGAACATGTCAGTCATTTGTAATTCCATGCTCTTTGACTAGATGTTCCACACTTTGACCCTACGCAAATAGTTTATTGGTGGATACGTATTCATAGTTCATACATATTCACATTAAGCGCTTAACAGGCCGTGGTGGTCAAGACGATATTTCTTCTTTTTTATTTCATAATAATAATAATGGCTAATAAACTCGATTTTAGTATTCGTAATAATTCCGTCATGATCATTCAAGCCCGGTGCAGAGCGACAGCCTCAAAGACATTCTGTGCATACATTTAAATAAGGTCTTCAAACAGTCTTCTAAAGGAGCAGGCTACTTATGGGGTGGAAAAAAAAAAACTTTCCCTAAGCCCTTTTGATGCAGTTCAACATGAATAATTGAAGCACCCTTCTTGCACATCGGGACCTCATCAGAGGAGCTTTGGTGTAATTATGCCGAGCATACAGCCTTTTGTTGCAGGCCCATATTGAGGGGCGGGGACGTTAGGACCTTTTACACAGACATTAAAACGCAGAGGGGGCCAAAGTGGAGCAGACACAAACAGATGTATTCAGATCAGGATCGTTAGCAAAAGCGTGTAGCAGTCAAACCCCGTTTTTATTTTGGGAGCTGATGGGAACCGGACAGATGGCGGAAAAGGTTTGATAAGTGGATAAGAGCTCAACATGTTGCACTTGGGTTGATATGCAGATTTATGGATGCTTACACTTTTGACTGTAGTCCAAAGGAAATCTATTATTACTGTGTTGTTACTGTAATCAGTTTAAAAGTCACACGATGTAAGTAAGCATTCAAAGATATTCCTTTAAACACTATGTCACCAGAAGTTTGTAGATACCTGACCATCATGTGCTTTTTGAGCGTCCCATACTAGATTTAGTCCCGGGGTTTCCTGTTAAATGCTCTGCACTTATATAGCGCTTTTATTCAAAGCGCTTTACACTGTGTTTCTCACACGCACTCGCACACCAATGGTAGCAGAGCTGCCATGCAAGGCGCTAACTTGCCACCGGGAGCAACTCGGGGTTCAGTGTTTTGGAGCATGGCCGTGGGGATTTGTCCTTTCAGCCACAAGAGCCATAGTGAGGTCGGGCACCGGCATCGGGTGGGTGAGTACACCTGGGGTGCATACGGTGTTCCAGTTCATCCCAAAACGTTTTCAGCAGGGTTGAGGTCAAGACTCTCGAGTTCTTCCACTGCAACCTTGGCAAACCATGTCTTTGTGCACAGGTGCATTGTCATGCTGGAACGTGTTAGTTAGTTAGTTCCAGAGAAGGGAAATTGTAATTCTACAGCATTCCAAGACATTTTATACGATTGTGTGCTTCCAAATATGTAGCAACGGTTTCAGGAAGAACCAGTGTATTTAACGGTGAATGTGTGTACATTAAGTAAAGAGTAAAACACAATGTGTTCTGGGGTTTTATTATGGGGGAAAATCATCAACAACTGGATGGTGGGATGTGAAAAGACGTCGAAGCTGAGTTGCTGTTACAACTCCTTACTGTTGTGCCGTATAATTCTGCAATGATAAGGTGTCGTTCAACTCACAATTCAATTTCTTTTCCTCTGTTAACCTCTGATTAAGAGCTATAAATATCACAGGATGCCTGTAAATGTATTTGTGGCAATATACTAATGGTAGAATCATTATATCCTGGCACAGGGTGGGAAGGAGGACCAGGTTCCATTTTAAGCCGGAAGCCTGACTGTAATTGATGCTGTGAGCTTCTAAAATGGTCGCAACCATGCTTTAACCATGAAGTGTGACTATAATCGATTCGAAAACAGAGATTCGCCTCGCTTTACTCGACTGAGAGGGGGAAAAAAATGGCAGCTGTAGAAGAGTTCTTCTCAAACAGTCAGCTAGCAGAGAGGGAAGATTTGAAGTCTAACCTCGCTTTCTTCCTCATTTTTCTTTGAGGCCCGAACCAAGGTAAAGCCTTCAGCTCTCGAGCCGTTAATCTCCCTTTCGCGCCTCTTATCACCATGACAGAGAATGAGAGATGTGATAGACTGCTCCACAAGAAGCGCACGAATCCTGTTGACAAAAGTGCCGCACTGTTTATCCTAGCGCTTAGCGTTCCCTCCTCGCTAAAGCCTGGAACGCGCACACATTTGAAAGTGGGTTTCATACATGCCACGAGGACGAGAGGGAAGGACGTTTGTGGGGGGAAAAAAACTTTTCAAAGACGCACTTCAGAGGATATCCCTGCGCTGTAGGGCATGATTTGTGTGGAGTACATTTTTGCTTGAGGTTATGCTAAAATCATGAATTAATGATGGACATCTAATGGAATAAGCAGTCAATCCTGTTATCATGGAAAATGGGCTAACATCAGGGGTGTAGCAGGGGGAAAAAATTACATTATTTGAAATAATGTATGAATAGATGGAATAAATAGATGGTTGATGATGGGGAATTGAAGCTGGGATTCAGACAAATGAAACAAAGAAAAAAAAAAGTTGTGAGTGTTTTTTTTTTTGTTTTTTTTTACCTTCATGCAGGCCTGCACAAGCAGTCAGATATGAAGCTTGCTGGAAAAAGAAGACCATGTCTTTCTGTGTGAACATCTCTAGTGCAAATATGAACTTGAGTGATGTAGCTGTGGTTGAGGAACTGTCATCGACAGTACTGGCGTTGACGTCTCAGGGATTTTTCCAGTGTTCCTGGGGGTAGAGTAGCAGGTGTTTTTGTTTCATTTGAAAAATAAAACCTTTCAGTTTATGCCACACCCACTTCTGGTTCAGATCCGGATATAGATTGTGGCATTGCGGCACACCCCTAGTGTACATGTTGGGTGTCCTTGCTACTTTTGTTTCTTGTATAGGTTCTTGGGCGTAACTGGCTGTAAGCTTCTCTACCGTGGTCCATTAGCAAGAGAAAGCCCACTTTAGCATAAAACAACCACTTTGCGAAGATCTCAGAAATCCTCTATTCCCAATTCTCCAGTGTCTGATTGAAAAACATCTTTCCTCTCAGTCCATTTCTTCTGCTTCCACCGAGAAGGTTTTAATATCTCCCAGATGATCTATTGTGAGCAGACGCTAACTTCAGTGCTCAGTTAAGAGGAAGTCTGCCATTCGGTACATTAGACTCTGGTAGTATAATCGCGAATCTCTGCAACCAAGCAAGCGAAATGGCTCCAGAGAGGTAGCTTCTCTTGTACATAAAGCGAAAGAAAGTTTGCCCTGCCCAAATGGGCTCTTAAAAGTTGAGAAACCTCCATTGTTCCTTTCCCCCAATCAATAAAACATATGCTCGCTTTCTAAGAGTTTCGTGAATATTTAATAGCAGCAGTCTGTTTCCTTTTATCTGCCAGCTTCCTAAAGAAAGATTAAGATCGAGAGAGCTTTCTCGAACAATCGACTCGAAATTGCTGCGTTTTTATCCATCTCATGCGAGCAAGCGGTTTTCTTCCTGCTATTTATCAACAGTTCTGCAGAACTGGAAAGACCTACCACAGTGAAATGATCCATGCTGCTATTATAACCTGCTTCACCCCAGGTCCTGCTTGCAGCTGGGTTGCAGTGAAGATCTGACATCAGCAGCTGGTGGAAGTGACCAGGCTGTTTGTGTAGGGAGTTAATGAGGCAGAACTAATGCTGCTAATTCAACCTGCTAGCACCTTTCGAATTTTGCCAGCACCATAAATGTGCAGATGTGCCAAGGATGGACAAGGTTTTGGCAGAGGAAATGTAATTGGACGGAGGTACCAGCTGCCTGAAGAGCCTGTAGAACTTATCCAGTTCACTTGTTTGAGTGATGAACATGAATGAGAAAATGCTACATGAACTGGTATTAAACTCTCTGTGCTTTTAAGTAGCTCCTTGATCTGCCTGAGGCTACTATTTACTCGTTTGTGCATGTTATGTTTTTCACTTCAATGTACATCGTGTTCTTTTCTTAATCCCCTTAATTCACTCAAGCACACTTGGCGCCAAGGTCGAAGATACAATCCGGTCTCAGATACCGGTACCTTCTATTGCTGTCGAGAATTGCTAACCACTTAACAGAGCATTCTTTCATAAAAAAAAAAAAAAGCATTTAATGTTATTCGCCATGCTTAGGGGGGGTTCCCTCTGGGTACTCCGGTTTCATCCCCCCGTCCAAAGACACGCAAAGTCCAAAGTCGTTGTCGGTTGATTTGCATTCCCAAATTGTCCGTAGTTTGTGATTGGGTGTGTGATTGTGCCCTGCGATGGGTTGTGTCCCCTGCCTTGTGCCCCGAGTTCCCTTGGATAGTTTCCGGGCTCCCCCCCGACCCTGTGTAGGACAAGTGGTATGGAGATGGACGGATGGATGGATTTTATTTGCCATCATACTGTATATAGTATTCTGTAATTCAGTCTCTCAGCCTCAAAGTTTTGGCAATTCACAATTTGATATAGCAGATGATGTACTGCTCTTCCTACAAAAAACGTCCGTCCTCAATAAAAAACTATCGAGCCAATAAAAAAAAAAATGTTTAATCTGGATCACATCCACTACCCTTCCACTCAACAAGAACTTCTCAGACAATGGAGTCCCTTTAAGCACTGATTTCATATTCAGGAATTAAAATATCTTCCCAGCTGCCAGCTTCAATCCATTACTGAAAACTATAAGCAGTGACCTTCAGCATTCATTGAACTTTCAAAAAATATCTTCCAAACATTACCCCTGTTCAGCTTGAAATATTTATACGTTGTCATCTAGAGATTTATTTTTTTTCACATGAAATAAACAAACCACCCTGGTTCACATTAATCAAACCACAAACATCTAAAACTCAAGGAGGTCTCGAAGCCCCAAACAATATTTTCTTGCCAACCAACTTCACTGTGGAAACAATAAAAAATAAAGAAAGAAATAAAGCAGAAGCCCAAGCTAAAAAGAAGCAGAACAAACACTATGCAAGGAAAGTCAACTTTCAGATTTGCCTTTCATCAAACGAATACTCAAATACCACTTTGTTTTAAAAGCCAGATGATCACAGCAACTGTCACCTTGGTGGAAATTTCACAACACCACCAACTCCTCATGCTCACTAACCAAACAGACCAAATAGCTTAGATAGTAATCAAAAAAAAAGCTTCACAACCATACGAAAGCTAAAGGTCTTTGTTTTTCATTCCTCCATCCATCCATCCATCTTCTATACCGCTTATCCTTCAGGGTCACAGGGAACCTGGCGCCTATCCCAGGGAGCATGGGGCACAAGGCGGGGTACACCCTGGACAGGGTGCCAATCCATCGCAGGATACAATCACATACACAATCACACACCCGTTCATACACTACAGACACTTTGGACACGCCAATCAGCCTACCATGCATGTCTTTGGACTGGGGGAGGAAACCGGAGTACCCGGAGGAAACCCCCGCAGCACGGGGAGAACATGCAAACTCCGCACACACACACAGGGTAGCGGCACGAATCGAACCCCCGACCCTGGAGGTGTGAGGCGAACGTACTAACCACTAAACCACCGTGCGCCCTGTTTTTCATTGCTTCTTGGAAAATAACATCGATTTAGTATGTCTAAAGTAAATTTAGTATGTTCTACATTTAACCTGCTAAAATATTAAACCGTGCACTTAAGTTAGTTTGGCTCAGTTTGATTCACGAAGATCTACTTGTATGTTTTTGCTAGTTTTAGATTCAGCTAGTGTAAAAGAATTTTAAAAATGTAAAATACATACAAACATCAGCCCATTCTGAAGCATTTGCAGTCCTTCAAAATTGCCTTTCAAGATACAGCACCTCAGTGTTCATGACAGGAAGTCTTGCACTTGAGACCAGTGTCACGACGGTAAAAGGCAAGTTGGTCTGTTTTGTTGATGGTGAAAGGGTTTATTTCACTCGTCGTGTCCCTTGAATTGTGCTGTTGGTTTTTTAGGGGGGAGGCTTGTGCTGGATGGATGCTTATTAAACGTCTGCCCTTGCAAAATGTTTTCCCTTCAGTATAAAAATCATATTCTGTCAGAGTCATCATGCGAGAATATTCAGCAGCACTGTTCGGCTATTCGAGATGAATTACAGACATAAACAGGCAATTACGGGCAAATAGCCTCACAGACCATGTTGATTTCGGTATATTGATGCCAGCGGAGTTTATTTCTGATAGCCCTCATTAGAGTCTCATGAATATGTTCAGCAGATGCGGTTCCTTATGCTGTAAACAGCGTAAGCAGGCCCTCGGACCACACACAGACTAAACGAAATACGTCGGGCGTTCTGTCCGAACTGAAGTCGGCCAGAGAGCCATCGAGTGAGCAAAAACCACACCGTCGGTATCTGGCTGACTCCCAAATCGGAGTCATTTGAAGGAGTCAAATACCGGAGGCGATGTCCTCGGGACAGTTTCAGAGAGTCCCGAGGACACTCCCCAGGGGCTTTGCTCCAGATACACTGGTTTCCTCCCCCAGTCCAAAGACATGCATTGTAGGCTGATTAGCATTTCCAAATTGTCCATAGTGCATGAATGTGTGTTCGACTGTGCCCCGTGATGGCTTGGCACCCCCGTCCACGGCGTCCCCCACTTTGGATGGATGTATTTGTCGACATTTGTATGAATTCGATCTCGGTTCATCAGGAAAGGCTTTGTCAACACTCGATAAGTAAGTACTGTCAATTATTTTCTTTGCACAGAAGGTCATCGGTGCAATAAGCCAATTTCAGCCACTGAATTGGCTATTAATTGAGTAAAGATTTAATTATTGATTGGAAATTGAAGAATAAATGATATCTGGAGTAATTATGGCCGTTAAACTCTATAGTCATTGCTACAGTCTTAAATTTGACAGCTTTTTTTTTTTACATTATTTTTTATTTAGTTTTAGTCTATACAGTTTTTGTCCGTATATGAGTTCCCGACATGTAATGGGACGTGTAATAATTCTAAGCAATTTGTGCTAAGGGATCTCTGCTATGCGTTATTTTGCCTAATTTAAAAAAACCTTGTATAAATAACCCCAGGTAAAATATATCCTGTCCAAATTGACATGCTGATAAAAAATAAATAAATAAATAAAAAGTTCCATTATATCCTGTGGGGATTTTCTGCTTTTCCTTCAGTTTCTGCTGAAACCAAAATTTCGAGTTTAATACCCAGGTTGCAACTTCGCCATGAAAACAGCGTTAATTTAAAATTCCTGATTTTCCAGGCACCAAAATTCTAGGGAAGAAGAAAGGCTTTGGGAAGCCATGTTGTCATGTTTAACACTCTCTTACATTGCAGGGCCAGGTTCATTTACAAATTTCCACTTGCAGCTATGGCCTTTCCGAAGATTTTCTCCTTATTGAAGAAGGAAATTAATTTCTGTGACTTTCCTAGGCCGTTATTTTATGTCGTTCTAGCCGGCTAGTATTATAATAGCCAAACAGCACAGACCCTACAAGATGACCGCAGGAAGATGGAACAAAGGTTCTACCTTTTGGTCCTCATTGTTATTTACTGCAGAAAATGGCATTACATTGCGTCCCAGGTTCCGAGCGCAAGGGTGAATTTTATTTAGTTATTGTCTTGGGTGGGTCGTGATGGGACATTTTTCGTCTCGTCAAATCGAAACCATCGGTTTCCGTTGTTCGTTTGATTTCGGCTGGATTGACTGTCGCAACACGGTGATAAATACCCCGAAGTGTGGAGTTTCCCTCCTAGATTCCAGACCCTAACGGATCTGTGAAAGCACTCGTTCTGAATGCAGCAGGCGTAAAGAAATGCCAACAAGCAACTTTTCACTGAAGCAATGGCGGCTTAAGTTAATTGTAGCAGCTGTAACCGAAGCTCAGTATTTCTTCAACAAAAACAAGTCGGCGGGCAAAAAAAGGAGAGAAAAAAAAAAAAAAAAAACAGTGGCATCCGTAATGAATAGCGCTCTTATGGAGCTCAGATCAGCCAGGAGGGCCTTAATCTGCTTTATCTGTCCAGATCAATGCTCTGGCTGATAGAACTGCATGGACATATTGAAAGAGAGGAGGAAGAGAATTTTTCTCCACTCATTTGCTAGTCTCCATACTTCTTTAGAGTAAGTTGTTATGGCGACTTGGCCCAGGGTTTTGTGACGCCATCGCCATGGCAACCGGTAGACCAAAAAGACCCAAATAGTGTGAGACAACATTGTTTTCCCTCGGGTCTTCTTTATTTCCCCAGTTTGCTCTCTTTTTGTGTCTGGAGCGCAAATTTGCTTCGAGCATTCCTGTGAGAGAAAACCCTCGGCCTCGAGTCCTTTTTGAAAGTGAACGATGCGACGATGATGACGATTAACACGGAAATCCTCCAAACGTGGACACCGATCAAGCCCTTCTGCCTTCAAATGGCTCCTTCTATGAACAACCTCTCAGAGTTGTTAGCATTTCGTTGAGGAAGACGTTTAAAACGGACGAGGCCTGATTCAAGGCCGATTGTACACACTGTAAGGTCAAATGTATGTGGACACCTGAGCATCACACGCACGTGTCGTTCTTCCCTAAAAAGTTGGAAGCACGCAGTTGTATAAACTGTCTTTGTCCCCTGGATTGGGAATTGAGAGGCCCAAACCTGTAAATGTAGTACACAGCGCATTGGACTTATCTTACACTGTGCATCGACCAGCTTTCAGGAGCACGCTGTGACCAGACGTTGGGTCCCAATGCAGCTCACACATAACAATATCCAGTCCCTCCAGGATTTCATGATTTTGCGATCGCAGAAATCGGCGCCGATCAAGCAACCTCCCAATATTGCAATTTTTCCCCAAACGTCCGCCGATTTGGGCCAAGAGTACAGCTAAAGGGTCTCGTTTACCAACAAACATCGCTGAAGGGTTGAGGTAGTTAGCATGGATGTTAGGTGAAGTTTGCTAGTAAAAAAAAATATATATACTGCCTGGTCGAGACGTTACACAGTGGGCGGGGCTTATTACAGCAGAGCTCTAGCCTTTGATTGGTCTGTTTTGTGAAAAATCCCAAACTGCTCCCTCTCTCATCGTGCATTATCAGTGATTTAGAAGTAGACATTAATACGGTTCTGCTCCTCCTCCTCCTCCTTCTTCTTCTTCTTCTCTAATCACGGTGCTGAAAATACACGACTTTCATTCGTTTTTTCAGTTGCAGCTCTCTAGTGGACACGTTCACGTTATGTACACGTATGATTTTTAGACAGCTATGCGATTGTCCTCTTGCGTGTTCACAGGCAGACACACACACACACACACACACACACACCGAAGTATAAATCAGATCTCAGACTGCTAAATTTGCATAAATCTGCGTATTGGGGATGCGCCGGCGAACCCTCCATGTGAAGGTGAAAGCTGTGCACTTCGTTTGTAACCGTTTATCAATGTAAGAAGACACCTTCTCAGTCAATAGAGTCATTAGAATTCCCAGTGGGATCCATCTATCCATATTGCTTCCTTTTTCCAGGCTCATTAAAGAGTTTTCAAAGTGAAATCAATCCTGGTTTATAGGCCAACTGGTGGGTGTGTGGGTGGGTGCGTGTACGCGTGTGTGCGCGTGTGCGTTTTCTCTATAGCGCTGTTTGTGTATCTGAGCCCACTTATCAGACATTTTAAGTTGTTGCACTTCAACATATTGAAATTGAATTTGTATTAGTCACAGTCAGATGCTCTACACTTGTGAATCTGTACCTTACTATATTAAAGGATGAATCTTAAATTAATGAGAGCAAGATCCAAGCAGCGCTGTTGATCCGTCCCGCCCCAATCCCAAAAGTAGGGCTGCAACAACTAATCGATAATTATAATAATCGACAACGAATGTCATTGGATTACGGGTCTGTGACGTCACTGCGGATTAACCTCCCCCCTTCGTCAGTGATGTCACTTCGCTGTCCTGAGTTGGGAACTGCTGTGGGAAACGTGCACGATCCAGGCTGTCCAAAAGATGAGAGTGTTTTATATTAAGCGCTTCAAACGAACTCCTAAGTGTATCGACGTGGCTCGTCGTGTCGGATCCTGCGACAGATGCGTGGGCTGTTTAACGTGTTCCAGACGTGTCTCCTTCAGCACAGGAATGACATTTTACGTTTTTATCCTCATCTGTAAATGTTAGAAATTCACGCCAGTGTTTCAACGTTACGTAAAGCCTCGTCCCGACAGCGAGCGAGTCTCCGTGAAACTTCACAGAACGAGCGCGAGTCCACGCCGCGTGCGCGTCAATCAAACAGCACGCGGTAGAAAGGAAGCGCGATAACTCTGACTAAAATATTCATTTTGATCAAATATGTTGTTTGATGCTATATTTAGAAACACAAGTAAGTGTGTGTGTGTTTTAATGAGAGCAGTAACTGTAATGTGGTTATAACATGTCATTGTATGGAAATGTAAGAATTGTAGCACGTTCGCCTCACACCTCCAGGGTCGGGGGTTCGATTCCCACCGCGGTCCTGTGTGTGTGGTGTTTGCGTGTTCTCCCCGTGCTGCGG